>NC_079217.1:48990980-49055980 GCF_029633865.1 Lampris incognitus | reverse complement strand
GTGGACGGATGAATCCAAGTTTGAGGTGTTTGGATCACAAAGAAGAACGTTTGTGAGACGCAGAACAAATGAAAAGATGCTGGAAGAATGCCTGACGCCATCTGTTAAGCATGGTGGAGGTAATGTGATGGTCTGGGGTTGCTTTGGTGCTGGTAAGGTGGGAGATTTGTACAGGGTAAAAGGGATTCTGAATAAGGAAGGCTATCACTCCATTTTGCAACGCCATGCCATACCCAGTGGACAGCGCTTGATTGGAGCCAATTTCATCCTACAACAGGACAATGACCCTAAACACACCTCCAAATTGTGCAAGAACTATTTAGAGCAGAAGCAGGCAGCTGGTATTCTATCGGTAATGGAGTGGCCAGCGCAGTCACCAGATCTGAACCCCATTGAGCTGTTGTGGGAGCAGCTTGACCGTATGGTACGCAAGAAGTGCCCATCCAACCAATCCAACTTGTGGGAGCTGCTTCTGGAAGCGTGGGGTGCAATTTCTCCAGATTACCTCAACAAATTAACAGCTAGAATGCCAAAGGTCTGCAATGCTGTAATTGCTGCAAATGGAGGATTCTTTGACGAAAGCAAAGTTTGATGTAAAAAAAATCTTATTTCAAATACAAATCATTATTTCTAACCTTGTCAATGTCTTGACTCTATTTTCTATTCATTTCACAACATATGGTGGTTAATAAGTGTGACTTTTCATGGAAAACACAAAATTGTTTGGGTGATCCCAAACTTTTGAACGGTAGTGTATATAGGGAAAGTGCTCAACAAATAAGGAGCAAAATAATCCAGTTAGTCAAGTAAATTCTCTATGAGACAGTACAAGCCTGTTTCATGCTATAAGCAATCATCAACTGTCAATGAAACTATATATATATATATATATATAAGAGAGGTGAAGGTGACATCATTTAGGCTGTAATGTTTTATTTTTGAGATGTCTCATTCCTGGTTCAATTTACAAGGCAATCTGGGAGTAGCCACTGGGGGGCGCTCAGCTTGTTGATATGCCTGGTTGAACAGCTGTTTGGGCTGCAGTCGTTGGTCGTGGTGGCCATTTTAGATCACAACGTTTTTGATATGTTAAAGGTAAGATGTTGAAACGGGGTGCTCTGTTAAATCCATCTGCAACCCTATGTTTAAATGGTCATTGATGCAGTTTTTATGTAAATATGTGTGCCAGAGATAGCGTTTTATGTTTTAGGTTGTTATTTTGTGAAAATGGTTTTGTTTTATGATGTTTGATGCCCATGTGGCTAGTGAACTACTGAGAGCTAACCCGTAAATGCTAGCTAGCTGCTCGTTCTGTGTGGCACCAGGCCTACTGTTAATTTAAAAATAAGTTTGTAATTAGGCACAACGTTTTTGATATGTTAAAGGTGGCAAAAGACAGCCAAGAGAAAATAAATTCTGCATTGCTCGGACCAAAAAACGCCGACTCCTGTCCGTTTTCACCTGACTCCAACCACACCAATCAAATAACACAACGCAGAGGGAGCCAGGGAGGAGGCAAAAATACAGGGCTAGGCAGCCGGCTAGCAGAACCAAGGGCTACATACTTGGCTAAACATATCAGTTGCACAGGTTTTAGTCAGCTCAGCCTCAGCGAATGGCTTCTTTGTTTTAGCAAGGTTCCATGAATCATACAGTGATGCAGCTGTTGCACTCTCTTGTGCCAATGTTGATTTACAGATAGTAGAAACGGTGTGAAGCTAGAAAAATACCAAGGGCTGAGGGAAGAACTGGATCGGATGTGGAAGGTCAAATCCGCAGTAGTCCCACTGGTAATAGGAGCACTAGGGGCTGTGACCCCCCCCCCCCAAAAAAAAAACTGGCACAGTGGCTCCAGCATATTCCAGGAACAACATCTGAGGTCTTTGTCCTGAAGATTGCGGTCCTAGAAACAGCTACGACACTATGCAGAACCCTCAAACTCCCAGGCCTCTGGTAGAGAACACGAGCTTGAGGAAGACAACACACGGAAAAGTGTGAGAGGGAGATCTTTTTTAAATTTTATGATACTCTCCATTTTGTTCATGAATTTGAGAAAATGCCACTCTTCTAGCTTCTAGTCTTGTGTTTGTTTTTTTGTTTTGTTTTTGTGTGTGTGGGGGGGGGGGGCTGCATATATGAGGTCTAACTCAGGTGCATTCATTCATTATCCAAGCTGCTTATCCCAGTCGGGGTCGCGGGATGCTGGAGCCTATGCCAGCAGTCATTGGGCGGCAGGTGGGGAGACACCCTGGACAGGCCGCAAGGCCATCACAGGGCTCATTTGCAGAATTCAAAATTATTTATACCATTAATTTATAGAAGGGTAATCAGTAATTTCTGATGGATTACATTACAATAGTCACCTTCTCAACACTACTGTGCACACCGTACATATACATGAAGGCAAAGAAACTCTGCTCCCTCTCTTGATACTCCTTTAGGATTTAGACTTAGACAGCTTCCACCAGAGACAAAAGGATAACATTGACCCTGCTTCACTACAATGATGTCCTGCTGACGCTAAAGGGACAGTGCGCTGATTACTGAAAAGTCCAAAAAAAAAAAAAACGCTAAGCACTTATACCCAGCTCAGTGAACTCCAGTTAAAGCAATTTAAGTCCCTACTCATACGTCACTAAATCCAGATTGATTGTAAATATTCCCTGTCCAGGGTGTCTCCCCGCCTGGCGCCCAATGACTGCTGGGAGAGGCTCCAGCATCCCTGCGACCCTGAGCAGGATAAGCGGTTTGGTTAATGGATGGATGGGTGAATGGATGGATGGATGGATGTTGCAGTAGTAGTAGGCCATCATAGCAAGGTGCTATGTATTTGACAAAAACAAACAAATAAACAAAAGCAGTGGTTGATTTTATTCATGTATCTAACTCCTGACTAAATATACCATCCTAACTAGAAAAAAAATCACTTATCACACTTATTATTAACGTTCAATTCACATCTCTGACTCTTTTCCACAGGAAATTGTTGGAAAATATGTGCAGTTAGTGCGGTGTTGGAGTAAATTCCCTTCCCTCCATGGTATGGCTCTTATCGCTACACCCACATTTATAGTTAGAGGGAACATGATCCAATCAATCAAATGTCCTAAATATAGATGTCAAAATTAGATTTAAACATCTAAGATAAAACCTCGACATTTGAGGTCTTTCTCTTCCCACATGCAGAGGCCGACGCCGGAAGCCTCTATTTTCAGAGATAATGTGCACACTGAGGACTCGCAGAAATCCTCCTAATATCCAGACTCATTAAAACAGTCTGCAAGCTTTAGGAAAGCCCACAATGATGGTGATAACAAAAAAATAAAGATAAATGAATAAAATGTATTCCTCCAAGGTCACATTTATTTCTATGAGAACAAAGCATAAAAACTTGGGAATAGATGCCTTTACATATTCTAATTCGATGTTAAAGCTATTTCTGTAAAAATAAAGTATTAAAAGTTGAAATATAACTCTTTTTTTTATTAAAAAGTGTACTGAAGTGATTCAGTTAATGCCTTATAAACTGGAGATATGAATCAGTCCCACTTAACGGGCTTGGAACCGCAAGGAAAAATAACCGATCGGTGTCAAGGGTCACAACGCTCATTGGCTACGCCATTAAGGATGTTTTTGTTTTTGTTTTTTCCCCCATATGGGCTGTCATGGCAGCTGAGAAGACCAGTACCGACTAGTCCAGCCAGTAACGATGACAAAAGTACAAAACAAAAAGTAACTTTGCTTTTGTAGGACTGTATTTTATCACTCGTCTGGCTGGTCCTCCAACTTATCCATCCATCCATTATCCCAACCGCTCATCCTGCTCTCAGGGTCGCGGGGATGCTGGAGGCTATCCCAGAAGTCATTCGGCGACAGATGGGGCCTGGACAGGCCGCCAGGCCATCACATGGCCGAAACACACACACACACATTCACACCTAGGGACAGTTTAGTACGGCTGATTCACCTGGCCTACATGTTTTTGGACTGTGGGGGGAAACCGGAGCACCATGCAGACATGGGGAGAACATACAAACTCCACATAGAAGACGACCCGTGACGACCCCCAAGGTCGGAGTACCCCGGGGCTAGAACCCAGGACCTTGTTGCTGTGACAGTGAGGCGACCTCCAATTTATAATCCAAAAAACGTATTCAATGTAATTTTATCAGAAAAATACACTGCATTTCAACTAAGGCCACTAAATGCCCCTATTTCATTTTTAGACTCCGTTGAAAAACTGCAAAACCAATCAGGCAGAACATTAAAACCAATGACAGGTAAGTGAATAACACTGATTATCTCGTTGCATTGGCACCTGTCAAGTGGTGGGGTATATTAGGCAGCAAGTGAACAGTCAGCTCTTCAAGTTGATGTGTTGGAAGCAGGGAGAATGGGTAAGCGAGTGGCTTTGACAAGGCCCAAATTGTAATGGCTAGATGGATCAGAGCATCTCCAAAATGGTCTTGTGGAGTGTTGCTGGTATGCAGTGGTCATTATGCAGACACGGGGAGAACATGTGATCTCCACACAGAAAGCACTTGGGACTTGAACCCAGGACCTACTTGCTGCACACAATTATTTAGAGAAACAAACACAGACTCGAGCCTTTACGTTTTTGCGCCATTAGAAATCAGGTGGGGATTTTCTCTTCTCCCAAATGGATAAAATAACACTGAGACATGTCTTTATTTATTTATTTAATTTTAATTTTTTTCTTTTGAGGGAGGGCCACCAGGTACAGTCAGGGTCTTGAATATTCAAGACCAGTAACCAGGTGTGTCATCTCTATTCACAAATCAGTTAACAAACTAAAATATCTGCATCTGGATAATTGCTTTCTCCAAATATAACCATGATAACACAAACCTGTTTTCAGTTTAGGCAAAGCTCAGCAAAAAAAAGAAGAAAAATAAAAGACGGCATTAGTGTAGTATATTTGCTCAGTTAAAGAAATCAACCTGACTGACAGGTAGCCTAACCAGTCCACCCAGGAGGTCCACTAGACCCTTTTACAGTCGGTAAACAGTGATCACGTGATTTTGCTGCCAAAATGTGCGCGCATACTATGCATGATGTAGGTCATAAAAGGGTCTATTGGACCAACTCCATCCTTGTCTTGTCAACCCATCAATCAGGCTGCCTCAACAGGTTGCCATAACAACATGCAAGCAGTCAACATACAAGGGCACAGAAAGGAGTACTAACCATAACATGGATGTATTTTTGATGGCGGGGGAAACCGGAGCACCTGGAGGAAACCCACCGCAGACATGGGAGAACATGCAGCTCCACACTGAGGACAACCTGGGATGACACCCCAAGGTTGGAAAACCCTGGGGTTCGAACTCAGGACCTTCTTACTGTGAGGCGACGACGCTAACCACTGCACCACCGTGCAGCCTGATACACTCCCTTATACACAAATAACCAACACACAAATATCCAAATGCTAATACACTCCCGCACACAGCAGGTAGTAAACACACTATCTCTTGACGTGCTAACAAGCTGCCTGTCAATCATAACCCTCTTCAGTATTCTGTTTGATTCGGTCCAACTCTGTAATCACTTTAATGAGCCAAAACTAGGACATGTGCTCTTTATTTTCATGAGATCAGTTTGAAATATTTGCTTCAGTACACGATTCACAGTAGAGGTAGGAAACTGGGATGACATGTTTTAATTTGTATTTATTTATTTTAATTTAATTTAATTAATAGTAATAATAGTAATTGATTGATTAATTAAATCAAATTATTTAATTTATTTATTTAATGTTAATGTTCTAGATTAGGACTTAATATCTAGAAAACACCCAGGCAACCAACTGCAATATATATTTACTCTAGACAAACCCAATCAAATACGAAACCTCTTTTGTTACAATATATGTATGTGTGTACATTCTTTAATTACTGTATATGAATGATAACACTATGAGATACATTACTTCCTATGAAGCCCATATGTATAAGCCATTGCGTGCATACTTACCATGTACTGAGTACATCTACAATGTGTTATTATACAATTTATGAGGCCCTTAGTAATTTATAGTTATAAGCCACTCAATAAGGCTTTATAACATTCTGATTATAAAGTCTTACTAATGCAAACAATAAAGTGATACATCATCTATGTTAGAAAATCTGTTACTACATATCTGAGATTCATGGTGTATTGTGACCACATGGTTGTAGCGTAATATTATAGCATAATACTGTGTAATTAACTGATTATTTAAAATTGGATGCTTTAAGTGAAGTGTAATTGGTTGTAGGATTTTGTAAGGCCTTCTAAATGATGCACTGGCGTTTCATATATCACTTTTTTTCTGAGCTTTTAGTACAGTGATCTACTTCAGTATTTTCCATTATTTATCATAATGCCAAGTAGCAATTTACCCTCTAAATAGGTTTTCAAATCAATAAACTTTTTCAATCAACAGCATAATGGATGAAATATTTCTTAGGCTTAGCTTTACACACCAGCCCAAATTGCGATCTCTGAAGTAATTGTAAAAGGTACACACAAATATTAGAGTGATGGATTTTAGGCATAGCTTTAGTTTTATTGTAATGCAAAACTCAAATCATTTATTAAATATAATACACTTACTGTGTTGACATTATCAATGCAAATTGGCTCATAAATGTATTCACCATTTATCTTATCCCATGGATGCATATAATCACAACAACAAAGGCAATCACAGTCCCATATTATAATACATCCTGCATCTTGTCACAGTGGCTCAGAGGAAATAAAAAAGACTGCATATGATTAAAGAGTGTGTTGAACATTTTATCTTAAACTAAATAAGCAAAAAGTATGCAAAAACACAGTCAAGTCTGGCAATCAGAAACCTTTTATTTCTTTGCGTCTCGGTTGTATATGGAGTACATGGGTGATAGGAGGGTCTGCTGTGAGAGTGCTGTATAGTGCAAGGGAAAGTAAGGCGGTATGGTGGCCCGGTGGTTAGCTGTGTTGACACACATTAAGAAGGTCCTGGGTTCGAACCCCATCCCATCCCATCCCAGGTACTTTCTGTGTGGAGTTTGCATGTTCTCCCCATGTCTGTGTGGGTTTGCTCCGGGTGCTCCGGTATCCCTCACCATCAAAAAGACATGCATGTTAGGGTTAATACTCCTGTCTGCGCCCCTGAGCAAGGCAATGGAAAGAAGAACTGGAGTTGCCCCCCGGGTGCTGTAGCTGCCCACTGCTCCTAGTTACAGTGTGTGTTGGGATGGGTTAAATGCAGCGGATGAATTTCCCCAAGGGGTTGATAAAGTACATCTTAGTCTTAATGCTAAACCCAGGACAAAACCCAAACCAAAACAAAATGAACACCAGAGGAGAGAGCCCCAATCTCAATGTCTGCAGGGCTCCACAATCCACAATCCTGTAGACTTTACCTGAGGAAATTAGCCATAAGATGCACCGCCTGAAAGCAGATGTCGACAGGCTGTACCTACCAAGAGCTTCAGGAGGACGAGGCCTAGTCCAACTCGAACTGACCTTCAAGACTACCACTATTGGACTGGATACATACCTGACAAAAATAGATGACCCACTCCTCCGAATAGTAAAACACCAGATCTACTCCATCAATAAAGAAGCTGCACAAGTCAAGAAAGAGCTTGATGTCACAGAAACCCCACCAACACAAAATGAGGCAACTACCATCTACGCCAAACGAGTGAAGCAGAAGGCAAAACACCATGGCCAGCGGCAACTGCAAATAAACCTGGGAGGACAAAGCAATGCACGGGAGGTACCCAAAAAGAATGAGAGACGCAGACATGGACCAACAGAAGACACACCAGTGGCTGAGGAGCACCGGGCTGAAAGCAGAGACGGAGGGCCTGATAATCACTGCACAAGACCAGAGCCTGGCAACCAGATCCTATCAGCATCACATCATCAAAGATGGAACAGACCCAAAACGCAGAATCTGTGGAATGTACGAAGAAACCATCGACCACATTGTCTCAGGCTGCCCGGAACTGGTAAAGACCGAGTACATATACAGGCACAACAAGGCAGCAGCCTACCTGCACTGGAAGATCTGCAGGAGTTACAAGATCAAGACGACTGAGAAGTGGTACGAACATCAGCCAAAAACGGTCACTGAGAACAATGATGTCACCATCCTCTGGGACATACCCATCCACACTGACAGAGAGATAAAAGACAAGAAGCCCAACATCATTATCAAGGACAGGAAGCAAACCAAGTCCATGGTCATCGACATGGCAATACCATCTGAAAAAAAACACCTCATTGAAAGTCACAGAGAAGCTGACCAAGTACGAAGACCTGGAGACTGAAATCAACAGGATGTGGGGAAATGAAGACCCAAACAACACCAGTGCTCATCGGAGCTCTAGGACTCATGGAGAAGGGAATGGAAAAGTTCACCAACCGTATCCCAGGCAACATCAACATCCATGCTGTCCTGAAGATCGCCCTACTTGAAACAGCCCACATATTATGACGAGTGCTGTTAATCAAGTGACGTCTGCCCTATAGTGTCTCAGGTCCATAGTTTGGACCCGGCTCTACAGGATGTAAAACAGGAAACACGAAAGAAACAATAATGATAATAATACTTTTTATATAGCACTTTATATATTTATTGTATTTACTTATTATATATTTATATAACATTTTTACATTTAACATGGGACTGACAGGGAAACTCTCAGGAGCATAAAAATGCAAACAACACATGAAATGAGCAGGCTGGTAGAAGTTTACATATGAATAATCTTAAAAAAAATCACGTCCAATGATGTCATGATGATGATTTCCAAATATGTTTTCAATGTCCATTTGTTCCAAGCCTACAACATTGTTATCTTATTCATAAACAGGGATTAAACAACAATTACTGCAGTAAATCAAATGGCAAACCCAGGCAGTTGGTCCCTTTTATGTCTCGGTCATGAAGAATGCAAAGCAAGACATAAAATAAACACTTATAAAACTGCAGTTGATAGAAACGTTGTTGATCCCAATAACAACAACTGGCATCGTAAAGGTAATGAATGATGCCCCAGTGTGCATTCTATATGAATGTGCACTCACGTTTACGGTTATCACGCAGATGACATCAGTTAAAGCCAGTGAGGATTCAGCAGTTAGGGGTTGGGGTGGACATTGAGATAGGACCGGAGACACTCGGGTGGAGCCAAATTCGAAACCCTGCGACCAACCAACCCATGTGTGTCTCACAATCAGTTATGCACCTCCACATGCTGTCGGCCAGCATCCTTAAAGAGCATCCATCCATCCATCCATCCATCCATCCATCCATCCGTCCATCCATCCATCCATCCATCCATTATCTGAACGACTTATCCTGCTCTCAGGGTCAGGGGGATGCTGGAGCCTATCCCAGCAGTCATTGGGCGGCAGGTGGGAAGACACCCTGGGCAGACTGCCAGGCCATCACAGGGCCCACACACACACACACACACACACACACACACACACACACACACACACACACACACACACATTCATACCTAGGGACAATTTAGTATGGCCGATTCACCTGGCCTACATGTCTTTGGACTGTGGGAGGAAACCGGAGCCCCCGGAGGAAATCCAAGCAGAGACAGGGAGAACATGCATTACCTGGGATGACCCACCAAGCTTGGACTACCCCAGGGCTCGAACCCAGGACCTTCTTGCTGTGAGGCGACCACGCTAACCACTGCCGCCCTTAAAGAGCAATCAAACCCTATGCCACTTGTGACTTTTCCAATGCAAAATCTAAATCAAGCGAACCCATCGTCAATTTTATTAGCTGTGTTGATCCTGCTCTGCTTATAGTCTCAATTCAGCCCAGCACTTACATATGATTGTTCACATTCAGAAGGTAGCACATTTATGAAACAGTCTAGGATTTATGTAAAATTGTTTTTGAAAATTTTACTCAAAAACAATTTCCCTCATTTCCTCCTCTTCCATTCCAATTTTCTTTGGGAAAATATGTTAATTTCTAACCCCTCTGCTGAAAAATGGCTGATAGCGTTCTTATATGAGAGCCTCTTAAGCTTAGAAAATCCTCACAGGGGCGTCCGGGCAGCGCAGCAGTCTATTCCTATCAACACCGGGACCGCCGGATCGA
Source organism: Lampris incognitus (assembly GCF_029633865.1). Classification (NCBI taxonomy): domain Eukaryota; kingdom Metazoa; phylum Chordata; class Actinopteri; order Lampriformes; family Lampridae; genus Lampris; species Lampris incognitus. The sequence continues at coordinate 49,045,839 of NC_079217.1, read as the reverse complement.
ATCCCTGTATTACATCCGGCTTGGCCGTGTCTGCGGGTGGGAAGCCGGATGTGGGATTGTGTCCTGGTATCTGCACTAGCACCTCTTGTGCTCGTTCGGGGTGGTTGTTTGGGGGGGAGGCGGAACTGGAGGGGGGGGATAGCGTGATCCTCCCACGCGCTACGTCCTCCTGGCGAAACTCCTCACTGTCAGGTGAAAAGAAAGCAGCTGGCGACGCCACATGTATCGGAGGAGATGTGATAGGTGATAGTCTGCAGCCCTCCCCAGATCGGCAGAGGGGATGGAGCAGTGACCGAGATGGCTCAGAAGAGTGGGGTAATTGGCCAAGTACAATTGGGGTGGGGGGGCTTAGAAAATAATTTAACTCAGAAAATCGAAGCACATTGGGAGAAGGAACTAGATATTGACCTAACAAATGACTATTGGGAGGGAGGGTTAAAACGGGTCAACTCCTCCTCGTCTTGTACCAACCTGGCACTCATTCAATTTAAGGTTTCGCATAGAATCCATGTTAGTAAATCCAGTCTAGCTTAGATAAACCCAGACATAGATCCACCGTGTGTCCGTTGCCCTCACCCGCAGATCTGGCCCATCTGTTCTGGTCATGCTCTGCACTTCTACATTATTAGTCTTTGATTTTCAACATCCATTACGATGTCTTAGTGGTCCCTATTGAACCAAATCCACATATTCCCATCTTTGGAGTACCAGATAATTTGTTCTTAGCCTTGAACACTAAACAATGTTTAATGCTCTTGTCTATGAGACTTAAACGATGTAAAACTACACCTACTATGAGCAGATGAGACTGAGACATGGGGGGGAGGATGTCCTTCTTCATCAGTTGTTTTGTTTGTTATGTTTGTTTTGTATCGCTTCTCTCTAAAATATGAAATGTGGATGTATTTGTTACTTTTGGATACTGTATTTGTACCTACACCTCCAATAAAAAATATTTTTGAAAATAAAACAGTATAGAATTTAGGCACTACTTAAAGAAAAGGACAGAAACAGCAAAGCTGGACAACAGCAGACAGAGGGAGAGGACCTGAAACGTGTTGGTCTTATTATAATAAACTCACACTACTGGCACTGAATAGCATACCACATTTAAAAAGGGCAAGTCATTCATTTTTTTTTTTTGAAATTGTAATGTGTAATATTGCTGTTATTTCCATACAAATGTGAAGAGTGCTAAATGTTGTGTTGGCAGAAGAAATTTGACTGGGTTCTGCAAGCTTTTTTTCATGCATGGTAGCTCTATGAAGTGAGGACATGAAAGATGGGTTTTGTCATTTTAGACTATGTCATCTTTTAGTGATTGTCATGGCTCCCTGATTCTGTGTAACTCATTTTGTCGTCTCCCTTGTTTAGTCATTTGTGTGTGTGAGATATATACTTAGCACAAAAAGTAAGGACATTTGAGTTCGGTAGATTATTTCTTTGTCGTAACAATGCTTCTTGGCAATAATCTTATACCGTTGGAAAGCCTGTTCATTTCCCTTTTAAATGGTGCCACATTTATAAGGAACATGCATTTGTGGGATGAGCAGCAGAGCTGAGTATGTGGGTTGTGCCCATGAAAAATTTGCCAAATCTTCTCTGCCAATGCCAAACAGCTTATTTTGCTGTTGCTATTGACTCTTGTTTTGAGCTTCTGGTACCCCAGGTGCTGACAATCAGCTGCCCGATATAAGATTTATTGCCAAGAAGCATTGTTACAACAAAGAAATAATCTACCAAACACAAATTTCCTTACTTTATGTGCTAAGTTTATGTCACCTGTTTTAATTATGTCTGCCAGTATTTATGGACGACTGTCAGTTTCATTCCTCAGTCTTTGTATTCACGGAAAGTTGAATCAGTTCATCTGGGCACAACCTTTATTGAGAGAGAAATGTTTCATCACTCACCTAAGTGAGCTCTTCAGTCTCAGCTGACTGCAGGTGCCCCCCACCCTTATAAACATTACAGTGGCATAACCACCCAAACCAACGATTGATTTCATATGCAAATTGCTGGGACCCTTAACTAGAGTTTCAATGGCTATGTGTACTATTCACGGGTGATTTGGAAATGTTTGCAATTCAGGGATGGTCGTTCCCTCTCAACATGGATGGTCAGTTTGTATGTGAAGTACGTGGACTGAAGACAGCTTCAGGAGCAGACACACTTGGCCAGTGTTAATGGTGGTCCTATAGCTAAGGGTGGGCTCCTTTTATAATTTCATACGTATCACCTCCACTGCTTCATCAACAGGGACACACGTGGAGAGACGTAACATCATAAGAGACCTTTTCACCCCCCTCCATAATGACGCCCCTCACCTTATCCACAAAACCCATAGTGTCCTGAATGTGATGTTCAGTGACTACCAATGGGTTAAGAATAGACGCCAGTTCAGATGTCAGCTGAGACTGAAGGTCTCTTAGATGAGTGATAAACGTTTCTCTCTCAATAGACGTCGTGTCCAGATGAACTGATTCAGTTCTCTGTGAATTTCTTACCTGGACTATTGAGCAGAAAGACACAGTCTTTGTCGGTTTCATTCTGTGTACTTGTGCCAGTTCTGTTCCCTGTTTTTGCTTACAGCTTTTCTGTATTTTGACCTTTTGTCTCTTTCTTGGATTTTGAACCTATTGGCTGACCTGATCTTTTGACCATGGCTTCAGTAAAACCCACTGAACTGGACTTTGATCTCCTGTTTTACTTCTTTCTTTCGGGTCCACCACGCTGTTGTGTAGTCTCCCTTGTGACTGTGGTAGGTTAAAGAAAAACATTCAGAGTGGTTGTATAGACATGGGCTTCACAGAAAGTAATACCACAATATACTGAGTCCCAATTCAGCCGGCACCACACTGGCTAAATCCTTAACAAACAAGGGAAAATAGATAAATAGACTGATCAGTACAGTCCCAGGTTTGTTTGAGCTTTGTTTTTGCCTCTTTTTTTTTTCTTTTGTATTTTAGTCTTCATCAGACAGAATATTGGATATAGACAGTAAAGACACGTGGAAGACATTGAATAGGTCCTAGGGCCATATTCAAACTGTAGCAAATTCAGGGGGCAGCCGGGGACCACCGCAGCTGGGACGCAATCCCAGGTCTCCTGCACCATGGGCGTTAATCAGTTGACTAAAGAGCCCGACCCATTAGCCAAGGGCTAGCGAGTCTAGTCATACGTAGTCATTACACTACCACCCCCCCCCCCTTCAGGGAGCATGTCCCCGCACTTTGGCATACATGTCTCTGGACACGTGCTTCCGATGGCCTCACGGTCTTGTCATCCCACTTCTGACACCAATGCACCAAATTTAGGGGGGCAGCTGGGAACCAGGGCAGCTGGGAACCGGGGCAGCCGGGACAAGAACCCAGGTCTCCTGCACCATGGGTGACTATGTTAACCGGTCAACTAAAGGGTCCGACCCGTTAGCCAAGGGCAGGCGAGTCTACACCTCCATGGTTGTTACAGAGCCCAGGGTACTGTGATCAGGCCTGAGCCCACATGATACACATTGTGCTGGCTGAGCCACCATGACGCCCCACAGTTAGATGATATAACACTTATTTAAAGATGGGCTGGAAATAAATAGAAAATAAGTGCCTTCACAGACACAGTTTGAGGAGGAATTAATGAAGGAGTAAATGTTGATATTCATCCACTGTCTTTGTAGGAGTAATTAGTAACTTGCATGACCAAGGCAGCTTCCTTTTTGAACTAAAGTAAGGAGCTGCCGCTCTTGGCTCCGTCTGGTGTTTACAGTTATGAGAGTTTGCTTGAAAAGTTTTAAGAACTCCGCTGCATGCCACACAGAGGAAGATCCCTGTCTCCAGATGCTGGATTTGGAAGGCCTGCTGGAGAGAGATTAGTGTGCAATCTGATTTTTATTCCTACCCACTCAGACCTTTCGCCTGTGTGCGTGCGTGCGTGCGTGTGTGTGTGTGTGTGTGTGTGTGTGTGTGTGTAGGGGGTTACTAACTTTGAAAGTATGGTATTATGCCAGTTATACCTCATTTAGTGTGTGTGTTTGTACATGTTTGTGTGTGTGATGCGTGCATGTGAGTGCGGTGTGTGTGTGTGTGTGTGTGTATGTGTGTACATATATATATATATATATATATATATATATATATATATATATATATATATATATATATATATATATATATATATATATATGATATGATATTCCGCTCCTCATTAGTTGAGGACTTATAACACCATTGATGTTTCTGAAAATAAAACTATATATATGTTTATATATATGAATGAGAGAGAGGTCTTTTGCTAGAATTATCCCACTTTTTCGTCGTCTTATGTTTACCAAAGGGGACAACTTTCCACAGCTGCAGAAAGACAGATACTTGGAAATAAGTTTCTTCAGAGTTTAGAGTCCACACATTTGCAGGTTGCACGTTGTTTGATTAGGGATTCGTTTCCATAAATAACCCTGGAGGACACTCATAAAGACATTCATATTTTTATTGGGGGGGGGGGGTTCTTTATGGACAATATGGAGATACTCCATGACCATAACCTTCCAACGACATTACATTTGCACCGTATGTCGAGAGCCATGACCAGTGTTTGTGGGAAGCTGCGAGCACGAGCCTGTGCTCTTGACTTTTTCGTGATTTTGTTTTCTTTCTCTTTTTCTTTTTGGAAGTAGAAAGCAGTATCACGAGTTGTTATCATTAATACACTTACAAAAAAAAAAATATTTGTCATGGTTTAGATGTAAGATAGTCTGGTGTCCGGGTTGTGTGGTGGCCTATTCTGTTGCCTACCAACACGGGGATCACCGGTTCGAATCCCCGTGTTACCTCTGGCTTGGTCTGGCGTCCTTACAGACACAATTGGCCGTGTCTGTGGGTGGGAAGCCGGATGTGGGCACGTGTCCTGGTCACTGCACTAGCGTCTCCTCTGGTCGGTTGGGGCGCCTGTTCAGGGGGAACTGGGGGGGGTAGCGTGATCCTCCTACGCGCTACATCCCTCTGGTGAAACTCCTCACCGTCAGGTGGAAAGAAGTGGCTGGCGACTCCACATGTATTGGAGGAGGTATGTGGTAGTCTGCAGCCCTCCCCGGATCGGCAGAGGAGGTGGAGCAGCAACCGGGACGGCTCGGAAGAAAAAAAAATTTGTAAACTATTCTAAATAATTTTACCTTTTTTACATCATCATTTATACAACCGTTGTTTGTGATGAAGCAATCTGATTGGCTGAGAGTCATGTCCTACATTTACTATAACATCACAGCAGCCTGCATCACTTCACCTGTACTCCACTTCTATCAGCTGATTTCACCAACTGGCGGTTTCCACCAGTGCCATCGAGGGTCTGTGTCAATAATGGTGTCGTTTCAAAATGCATTAGCAAGGACACACAGTGTCATTGATTTAAAGCACTCGATGTAAAGCACCAATCTTCCATAGCACCCCTGGTGCTGTGGTCAGCGCCTCTTTGTAGAGAGTCTCCACCCTGCCTAACGTGACTGAACGAGTGTGTGAATGAGTTATGAGCCAGGCCCGTGGGGTGCGTGGCATCTAAAAATACAGACAACCCGTCTCAGGCAATTTGCAGTCGCACTTAAGGTGAAAATGGCTTCCAGGGGGCAAGAAGAATAAAGAAGGCAACATTTCAATTAAACCTGAGCTCAAACTCCAAATCCTTAGTGCATCCAACCCAAATCTCATTTCCTTGAAAATGTACACTAAATGAAGGCCTAGTGAACTTTAAAGGCACCAAATTAAAGAATCAAAGGCACACCAGGTGTAGTTGAGGAAATTAACCAAAAACCACTATTATCATTCAAGGATGGTTAGTTGTGCCCCCCCCCCCCCACCCATCCACTCCCATCCCGTGCAGTATTCCCTCTGTGAAAATCTAAGGCCGCATTTAGAACAGAAGCTTCTTCTCCCCTTTGTGGCACCAAACTGGTACGTTTTCAGAGCTTGGATGGCCATGAGAAAATCAGATGTGTGCCCTAATGAGTTTGGGGGGGGGGGGTGGAAGAAAAAGGGATCGTTCGAGTCTCTGTAAATCTGCCTTAAGAGCCTTTTTTCAAAAGTGGTCGCCTGCCAGCTAACTATTCAGCTGCATCTGAAATTAAGAGGCTTTGCTAATATAAGCCTTTGTTACATTCTAAGTGAGTTCAATGATGTGATGATAATATGAAAACGATGGGTCTTACTGAAGTGGCAGACTTCCAGCTAACTGCCCAGCTGTATTAAGAAATTAAGGCATTCTAATCTTCAGTGTTTGTGATGCTGCTTTCTCTGAATCCCTAATGAGCGCCGTGATATGGCGATGCTATCTGTGTTGTGAGCATCCCAGTGGAGGCAGGATGCCAGCAAACCACCCAGCCGGAGGCGTGAGGGGGGAAAAAAGTGGAATCACTGTCTCTTCTCTAGTTCTTTATTTTCTTTATCTTTTTTCTCTCGACTTCTTTTTCCACTACTCACTCCCTGTCCCCCCACCCCCACCCCCACCCTCTCTCTCTTTCCAATTTATGTCCGACCGTAGGCAGTACATTTGAAATCAACCCATCTAGAATATACCAGGAAAATATATTCAGGGATATGTGAGTAGGAAAAGACGCTCATTTTGGCTGACCAGTTATGTCCAACCTAAGAGGATAGATAGCAATGTCAGTTCCTCTTGTAAAAACTGACTAAATTGAATCAAAAATCACCATGGAGAGGAAAGTGGGGGGATGCTGGAGAGAAGAAACGAACATGGTTTGACAGGTTAAAAGTCAGATGGGAGAGGTTGTTTTTTTTGAGGGGGGGGGGGGTTTCAGTAAAGAGGCCGGCTTCAGTTTCTTTTCAATTTGTGAAAATATCTTGATGTTCACTGTAGTCTTCTGCAAAATATGTACACTTTCTCATTTAGCAGACACTATTTATCCAAAGCAACTTGTATGCAAAGCCTGGCCACAGGTAACACTGGGGCTCGATCTGTGAACATCAGCAGTGGGACTTCCATTGTCAACTCCGCCACCCAATAACGAATAACGAAGCTTTCGAGAAAAAGTTGAACACAAATAACAAAGTCACTCTGTGGCAAAAGTGTGTCGATAATGTGGGCATATCTGGTCGAGAACACTCAAGATTCAAGAGACTTTATTTCCACACAACCTGATTGGTGGTATTTGTTTACGGTACAGCATGGTTAGCTTAGCCAACTTATTTCATCTCATCTCATCATCAGCCGCTTCTCCCCGGGGTCGGGTCGCGGTGGCAGCAAGCTAACCAGGGTACTCCAGACATCCCTCTCCCCAGGAACACCCTCCAGCTCCTCCTGGGGATCCCAAGATGTTCCCAGGCCAGACTGGACATATAGTCCCTCCAGCGAGTTCTGGGTCTACCCCTCCCAGTCGGATGTGCCCGGTAAACCACCAAAAGAAGGTGCCCAGGAGGCATCCTAATCAGATGCCTGAACCACCTCAACTGGCTCCTTTTGACACGAAGGAGCGGTGACTCCACTCCGAGCTCCCTCCAGATGTCTGAGATCCTCACCATATCTTTAAGGCTGAGCCCAGACACCTTACAGAGGAAACTTATTCCAGCTGCTTGTATCTGTGATCTCACCCTTTCGGTCACTATCCAAAGCTCATGACCATAGGTGAGGGTTGGAACGAAGATTGACTTGTAAATTGAGAGCTTTACCTTTCAGCTCAGCTTCCTCTTCGCCACAACGATTGTTCACTTACTCGTGAACAAGACCCTGAGATACTCGAACTCCTTCACTGGAGGCAATAACTCATCCCCAATCCGAAGGAAGCAATCCACCATTTTACGGTAGAGAACCATGGCCTCAGACTTGGAGGTACCGACTCTAATCCCAGCCATTTCACAATCAGCTGCAAAACGCCACAGTTGCATGCTGATGGCTTCATAAGAATGACCCAGGTTGCATTCTGATGAAGCCCACAAAACATCATCTGCGAAGAGCAGAGATGCAATTCTGAGGTCCCTAAAACAGACACACTCCTCACCTTGGCTGCGCCTTGAGATCCTGTCCATGAATATCACAAACAGAATCGGAGACAAGGGACAACCTTGGTGGAGTCTGACACCCGCCAAAAACGTGTTTGACTTTGTGCCGAGAATGCGGACACAACTCTCACTTTGGTTATGCAAGGACCGGATGGCTTTTAGCAACTGCCCCAGTAACTCATACTCCCGCAGTACCCCCCACAGAGTGCCCTGAGGTACATGGTCGTCAGCCTTCTCCAAGTCCACAAAACACATGTAGGTTGGCTGGTCAAACTCCCATGCCTCCCTCAGCACATCCACAAGGGTGTACATACAGCATACCCAACATCCCAACAAAAATACATACGCTAAATAAATACTTAGGAAATGCATAACAACAATCACATAGTCATTAAGGGGCATCAGGGATCATGGCTATGAAAGGAAGGAGTTGAGCATACTTATTACAGTGGGGGGAAAAAAACCTCTGAAACAGGTGTTGTAGCATCTTCCTGTAGCATCTTCCTGATGGCATGAGTATAAAAAGGTAGTTGGGTGGGAGGGGCCGTTGACCAGTTGACTGTGCGGGTGTCAGAGAAGGAGTCTGGGGGGGAAGGTCACATCCTACGATTTTGGAGGCCTTTTCACTATATTGGAACCCTATCACTAATTAAATGCATGAGTGTGACAACAGCAATTCTGTCTTTCACACTAACAGTGATATGTTAGTTGTTAAATGGAGTACCCTTGTCATTCATGGCGTGTTTGATACCGTCTTGCTGCCAAACATTAAGTACAGGAAGTCCCCGTGTTACGAACGCCCGACTTACGAACCAACCTCCGTAAAGCAGATTATTTTTAAAAAATTGAGTTTCACATAACGGTTCGTTCTAACGAACGGACGGACTATTTTGCGTGATGCTCAAAACTCTGAGTGTTGGAGGCGGTCCGTCTGCCCGAGGGAGAGCAATGCCACGCCGTCGTCACCATTTTAAGTCAGATCGTGTAAACGTTGTGCGCGTCGTGTTTTGACTTACATTTTTCATGTGTTTACCCTCGTAACCATTGCTTTAAAGTGTAAATCTGATGCAAGTGATGGTGATGCATCGAAGACGAGGCCATTTCTAATGAGAAAAAGAAAAACTCCGTTCAAACCACCCTTGATGTTTACTTTAAGAAATTGATTCCAGACGTTAACCTTGACTCTACAGCAGCAGGATCAGGCCCGGACTCTCCACCAGCAGTATCAATCCCTGACTCCCCAGCACCAGGTCCATCCTCTCCAGCACAAGGCCCATCATCCAATTAATAAAGCCATTTTAATTGTTAATTAAGGCTCCTTCCGGTATGCAAGACATCCATTGGAACGAGAGTAAGTGTTAACCTTTAACTATCTTTTCTTTTTCTATCGAAGCAGTTTAAAATCTTTAATGTTTTTACACCTATACTACACACATTCTCCCTCTCAATTATAAATATTGTACTGTAGTTACATTTATTATTATTACCGCATCGTTATATTTATGATGTCTTAGGTAAACTATGCAATATATACTAAGACAAACTTTTGACTAATTGACGCTAGATATGAACTGTACGTAACTGTTCCGAATACCATACAAATTCGACTTACGAACAGACTCAAAAATGAAACTCCTTCGTAATCCAGGAACTTCCTGTATTGTCAGTTGCAGGGCAGAGAATTCAGGAAGATAATAAATCCAAAATACAACAGCACTGGGAAAAAAGGGGGAGGAAAGTTTCATAAATCGTTAGAGTCAAGTAAGTAGACAGCCTTATCGAGAAACAGCCTTATCAGAGATTAGCAGTCCGGCCACCCAATCAGAACTGAGACTGGAGCCAGTGGAGAGACTTGATTGAGATGTTACTGCCAGTGGCTGAAATCACCCCATAAAAGTCAATGTGTGTGTGCGCCTGGGTGTGCATGTGCATGTCATACCATCGTTCCCTATCTACTTTCCCCACTCATCCTGATCTCTCTATCTTTCTAGGATAGGATTATATCTGCTCCCTGCAACCCTAATATATATCCACTCCAGTAGAATTTGAACCATCAAAATATATTTTTATTCCTAAGGCCTTTGAGGTGGATACCCTAATCAAATGTTGTACATTCATTAATAAAGTGCACAGTGTCGCAATGGCTAAAACCACAGTAAACCCAAGGCTAATAATTATCTAAGAGTTAAGATTATTATTTGGGGCACTGTATTCCTGGGAATGGCTTAGTCTCATTTGTTTAGATAAATCTCATAATCTAAGGTGCGTTGAGTTCAACTATAACATCGGTCCAGTAAAACTTAAACCAAACAAGCACCCTTGAGTTGTTGCTTCAAGAAAAAAAATGTATCAACTAATTAAATACACGAAACAAACTATGTGAAACAAGGCATTTACATTAATTAATAAAAGAAAAAAGAAAAGCATCGTGAGCAAACTGGTAAAATAAATAGATACAAGCAACAAATTAAGGGGATGAATAGATTGGGGAAACAAATGCTAAGTAAATACAATGTCCGACAAAAGTTAACATCAGGCATATGATTGCATCTGCAAAAATATGCCCCCAATTATAAAAGTGCGATCATTGAAAGACAATTTTAACAGATTGTTATTAAGAATGTATTGCTGAGGCTTTGTCTTAGACATGGGCGCTGATGAAAGACAATTCATCTAAATACCTTGAATGGAATGGAAAAAGTAGAGAATGGAGAGGATTGTTTTTAGCTCAGATTTCCACAATTAACATTAACATTTGAAATAAGCATCTATGCCAATTGCACATTCAGCATGGAAGCTGTATCCATTTGTTAGAAGCAGATTGGAAGTGGTGACTGCAACTTGGGTGAGTTGCAGGCATTGTCAGCTGCATGGTTTACTGTGATGGATGGGGAGGGCTATTGGTCATGGATGGACAGTCTTATGGCAAATTGTCATCATCATCATCAAGGACTGGGTGGGCTCTCAGCAGGAACAGCTCAGCCAAGTTAAGGCTTGGTTTGGCGTATGACTGTGTGAGAGAGAACCGGAGAGTTGGAGGCACTATCATTGGTTGGAGGTAAGTTCTTTGTTATCTTAATGCTTGCTAGCTATAAGCATCAGAGGGATGACTTACATTGCTTATCAAAGCAGGAACCCACCTCTGCAGAGACACAGAACAACACAACTTGGAGCACTTTGAACACTTTTAGTGATATGAGTGCAAGGTCAGAGCTTTTCCATAACAGCATCTGGATACTAAAATAGTGTCAGTAATCGATAATAAAAAAGATGGCGGCACATATTCACATTTGCCGTGGCCTCACCGAGTACCGGTGTGGGAAGACAGTGGCGCGAATTCACATTTGTGGCAGCCTCACCCGGTACCGTCTTTGTCCACGTCTGCTTTTAAGTTTTATCTTCTTTTGATGGCTGGGAGAGCTAGCGCTGGATCGGCTGGGAGAGCTTGGTCTGCTGCATCCTGTGGGCCCAGGGACCACGGCCCTGCCTGGAGCTGTGCCCGAAGAGGTAACACCGAGGGCGGCCTGACAGGACGTGGAAGCGGGGCAGGCTAAGCTAACTGCTTACCCATGCAGACCGGCAGTTCCGATAACACCGAGGGCGGTCTGGCGGGGGCCTTGCCTGGTGTTGACCGTGGTGTTTTTGGTGTTCTTGTGTGGAGTGCGGGGAGGTGTGTTGAGGGTGTCTGGTAGGGAGAGCTGGTGTTGGATTGGCTGGGGGAGCCTGGTTTGCTGTGTTGTTCAGTGAGCCCAGGGACCACGGCCCTGCCTGGAGCTGCACCCGAGGAGGAAACACCGAGGGTGGTCTGACAGGATGCGGAAGCAGGGCAGGCTAAGCTAACAGGTAGCCCATGCAGACCGGCAGTGCCGATAACACCGAGGGCAGTCTGGTGGTGGCCTTGCCTGGTGTTGACCATGGTGTTTTTGGTGTCGTTGTGTGGAGTGCGGGGAGGTGTGTTGAGGGTGTCTGGCTGGGAGAGCTGGTGCTGGATTGGCTGAGGGAGCCTGGTTTGCTGTGTTGTCCAGTGAGCCCAGGGACCACGGCCCTGCCTGGAGCTGCACCCAAGGAGGAAACACCGAGGGTGGTCTGACAGGATGCGAAAGCAAGGCAGCCTAAGCTAACAGGTAGCCCATGCAGACCAGCAGTTCCAACAGTCATCCTGGCTGGCGTTTATTCTCTTGGACAGTGATTTTTATTTATTTATTTTTTTAAGTTTGGATATATGTGCTAGTTTAGATATATGTGTTAGTTAGTATGTGTGTTCCTGAAGTTCTTGTAGTTTTTGGATGGGTTTTTGTCTTTGTGTTGCACTGCTGTGGGCTGGGGGAAAGATATTTCCATTTCATTTCATGTACGGAGGTACATGAAATGGAAAGACAAATAAAGTGTCCCTGGCTCCTGATTCCTAATCAGTAGGATGTTTATGATCCAGAGGTTTGAATTGCTCAGATCAACAGTTTCAGATCAAGATCCAAGAATAAGAGAGGGAAGCAATTTAGGAGTCACTTTTCACATAGCTTTGCCCCATCTCAGTGGTTGGGCTCGGGAAGACAAGCCAACCTTGGGACTCCATTTGCATTTTGGTGAAAGGATCTGTCTTTGAGCTTTAAGCACTTTAGTTTTTCATTGAGTCTAATTAGGATATTGTGGCAGGAATGAGGAAAAACACAGGAGACCAAGGCGAGTTTGATGTTTATTCCTCAACTCCAAAAACCAACTGCAGCAGGAACAACCCTGCACCGGCGAGCCCGGGAACGTAAACCACGCCCCCAGCTCACAGTCCTGCTGGGTGAGAGGCATAGCCCCTAGTGTCCGCCACACAGCCCCCCCCCCCCGAACACCCAGAAGGGACTCCTGGAAAGAAAATTAGTGTCTCACTGGAGGCTTAAGCAGCCTGCCATAACGGCTGCACCGTCCCTCAGCCGAAACAGTAGGTGAAACACAGTCCAAAGCTGGCTGAGAAGCAGAACGCTGAACCCGTGAAGACACTGCCGGGGTCCTGGAAGGAGGACGACCCCGACGGGGAACCTGGGCCGGAAACACAACTTCGCCTGCCACCCTGTGCGCCGGATTAAGCCTATCAAGCGTGACACGCTCCCTACGCCCACCCATATCTAGCACAAAACCCTTAGGACCCGTCTCGAGAACCCGAAATGGGCCATCGTATGGGGGTTGGAGGGGCGAGCGGTGAGCATCACGCCGTACAAAAACAAAATGAGCCGACATGAGCTCCGCAGGCACGAACGACCGCGGAAAACAGTGGTGAACGGGGCCTGGAACCCGAGTGCTGTCGGACAAAAAAGGATAAACGGCCGGACGGGGTCGAGGAGCGGAACTCCCAGGCAAAAATTCCCCAGGGACGCGGAGCGGCTGACCGAGCACCAGCTCAGCGGGTGGCGCGTCGAGGTCCTCCTTAGGAGCCGAACGCAACCCGAGCATAACCCAAGGTAAACGATCCACCCAGTTACCATCCGAGAGCGCAGCGCACAGCGCTGCCTTGAGTGACCGGTGAAAACGTTCACACAAGCCGTTAGCCTGAGGGTGATACGCGGTAGTGCGGTGTACCTGCACACCCAAGGATCGCGCAAGTGCCGACCAGAGCTCTGACACGAACTGGGGGCCCCTGTCTGAGGTGATATCTGACGGAGTGCCGAAACGGGCGACCCAGGAGGAAAGAAAAGCGCGTGCAACATCCGAGGATGTTGTGGAGGATAGAGGGACAGCCTCTGGCCACCTGGTGGTCCGATCTACCATTGTGAGCAGGTGCGTAAAACCCTGTGAAGAAGGTAGAGGGCCCACCAGGTCCACATGCACGTGGTCGAAACGTCTGGCCGGGATCGGAAACGGTTCGAGGGGCGATTTAGTGTGCTGGTGGACCTTAGCGCGCTGGCACGCTACACATGCAGCTGCCCACCCCTTGACGTCCTTGCGGAGGCCAGGCCAGACGAACTTGGAACCGACCAACTTCACCGACGCCCGAACTCCAGGGTGCGAGAGGGAGTGAATCGAATCGAAAACTCGACGGCGCCAGGCCACTGGAACAACGGGGCGGGGACGGCCGGTGGAGACATCGCAGAGGAGGGCAGGACTGCCTTCCTGCATCACAGCGTCCTCTAGCTTGAGACCGGTACGCGTTGACCTAAGGGCAAGGACGTCCGGGTCGCTGGGCTGGTCGGCAGCCATAGCGGAGAAATCCACACCGAGGTGCACAGGACACACAAGCACACGCGACAGACAATCAGCAACAGGGCTGGACTTCCCGGCCACATGCTGAATGTCCGTTGTGAACTCGGAGATCGCCGCTAGGTGGCGCTGTTGACGAGCAGACCACGGCTCAGTCACCTTGGACATGGCAAAAGTCAGCGGCTTATGATCCACATAAGCCGTGAATGGGCGACCCTCCAGCAGGAAGCGGAAATGCAGGGTTGCAAGGTGCAGTGCCAGCAACTCCTGGTCAAAAACGCTGTATTTGCGCTCGCTATCCCGCAGTTTGCGGCTAAAAAATGCGAGTGGCTGCCACGCATTCGCCACACGCCTTTCAACCACAGCCCCCACGGCTATGTCAGACGCATCGGTTGTTAAAGCTATGGACGCCGTGGGTGTGGGATGGGCGAGGAGGGCAGCGTTAGCCAGGGCGCACTTAGCTCCGTCAAAGGCCTGGACCTGTTCGGGAGTCCAGTCGACAGGGTCGTTAGCCTTCTTAAGCCGCAGGGCTTCGTAAAGTGGCTGAAGGAGGTGGGCAGCGCGAGGGAGGAAACGGTTACAGAAATTCACCATGCCCAAGAATTCCTGCAATGCCTTAACAGAGACCAGGTGGGGAAATTCCGCCACCGCTTGCACCTTAGAAGGCAACGGGACCGCGCCTTGCGGCGAAATGCGGTGACCCAAGAAGTCAATCACCGGCAGTCCAAACTGACGCTTGGCAGGGTTGACTATCAGGCCGTGTTCGTCCAGACGACGGAAAACCTGTTTCAGGTGCGCCAGGTGCTCTTCAGCTGACGGACTGGCCACTAATATGTCGTCGAGATAAACGAACACGAAAGCAAGGTCACGCAACACCGAGTCCATCAGCCTCTGAAAGGTTTGCGCTGCCCCCTTCAAGCCAAAAGGCATGCGCATGAATTCGAAAAGCCCAAACGGGGTGATCACTGCGGTCTTGGGCACGTCCTCTGCGCGCACGGGAACCTGATGATAGCCGCGCACCAGGTCCACCTTAGAGAAAATAGTGGTACCTGCCAGGCGTATGGAAAAGTCCTGTATGTGTGGGATGGGATAGCGGTCATTGGCGGTGACGTTGTTCAGGCGGCGAAAATCGCCGCAAGGCCGCCACGACCCATCCGCCTTGGGCACCATGTGAAGCGGCGAGGCCCACGGGCTGTTGGAACGCCTCACTATACCCAGACGCTCCATGATGGCTAACTCCTTCGTGGCTGTAGCCAATTTTACCGCGTCGAGGCGCCGCGCGCGCGCAAAAACTGGCGGTCCCGGAGTGGGAATGAAATGTTCTACCCCGTGTTTAGTAACCGCGGTGGAAAAGGCAGGTGTAGTCACCGATGGAAAATCCGCCAGCAAACACTGAAAAACATCCCCTAATGCTAAAAAGTTAGCGTGTGTTAACGGCCCGGCTCCCCCTGTCTCGCACGGAACAGTGGCGAAAGACACAGCATCAATTAAACGGCGATTTGCAACATCAACCAGCAGACCATTAGCACACAGAAAATCCGCGCCGATAATAGGAACAGTAATGGCGGCCACTACAAAGTCCCACTCAAAATGGCGCCCGTGAAAACAAACAGTCACCAACCTTGTGCCAAACGTCGCAATGGACGAACCGTTAGCTGCACTTAACTGTGGGCCGCCGCCTTCGGCCGACCTGTCTGTCTTAGCAGGAGGGAGTAGGCTCTTTTGCGAGCCTGAGTCCACCAGAAACCGTCTTCCTGACATCGTGTCCTTAATGAAGAGCAGCTCACTACGTCCGCCAGCGCCCAAGGCTGCTACTGAGCGCTGGCCCTGGAGTTTCCCGCCGCCTCAAACGTGCACGGAGGGACGCAGCGCCTCGCTTTGCCGCCGAACCGCTGGTGGAAGAAACAGAGGCCGCTCCCGCGCCGTCTCCGGGCAGTCACTCCAGCCACCACTGCCGGGTCCGCGTCCTCCGACGTCGGCTGCAGAGGCTCCGATGGACCCGATCGGCCTCCTCAGCCAAACCTCGGCAGTCACCAGCGGCCAGACACGGGGAGTTGGCCAAAGCCGCGCGCACAGAAGACGGGAGCTGGCGCAGGAAAACGTGCGGGAAAAGGAACCCACCTTCGTCTGAGCCTCGAAGCGACATCATATTGTCCATGAGATCCACAGCCGTCCCGTCGCCCAAACCGGATAGGGAAAGGATTCTATCTGCCCTCTCTGCGGTAGATAGGCTGTACCTCCGGAGCAGAAGATGTTTGAGGGCGACGTATTTATCGTGTTGCGGAGGGGCGCGCAACAGCTGCATGGCCCGGCGTGTGGACTGCTGGTCCAGCGCAGCGACGACCAAATAGTATCTGGAGTCGTCCGCGGAGATTCCACGCAGGTGGAACAGCCCCTCGACATGCTGGAACCACGAAGCCGGGTCGCTCTGCCAGAACTCTGGGAGCTTCACAGCCGCGGCGAGAACGGCCGGCTGTGAGAGTTGGGGCGGCGTGGCCGAAGTGGATTCACACTCCTCTTCTGCTCCAAACATGTTCAATTCGGGGTCACCAATGTGGCAGGAATGAGGAAAAACACAGGAGACCAAGGCGAGTTTGCTGTTTATTCCTCAACTCCAAAAACCAACTGCAGCAGGAACAACCCTGCACCGGCGAGCCCGGGAACGTAAACCACGCCCCCAGCTCACTGTCCTGCTGGGTGAGAGGCATAGCCCCTAGTGTCCGCCACAATATCACAAATGAGAATATCATTTTAATTGTGGCAGTGACACAAGCAGCATGATATTAGGCACTGTGGGTAACACAATTGTAAGAAGGTAACTGGTTACATAATAACGTCAAACAGTATGAAACCTAATATTTAGACATTGCAGATTACACATATTATTCATGACTTTGCACAAATATTGTGTAGGCCTTCGTGTCTCTGTATCTGACATGTAGGGGGTGACTCATGTTGTGTACACATGACCTGGAAGCCTCCATGAGGTTGCTTCCTGTGGTGGGACCATTTGCTCACATGCTATTTTGGTACCGTTGATTTTAATTGTGTACCCCTGCATGGGGTATTGCCCTATACCCTCCAAAAAAGATAAATTGTTTGCCAGTTCATATTTGTCTCTGGATTTTTGAGGAAACTGAGCTGTGAGCCCGAAGCCCCTGATCCACAAATGCACCCCCCCCCCAAGGGCTGATCACGCCAACCAGTCATATCAGAATGTATTTTCGATCAGTGTTTTCTGCCCTTTCTTGTAGGAACATATCTAGTCCTACTTGAATGTGTGCCCCCCTTGTAGTACAACTGGTACACTGACATAGTATTATCTGATCTAAGAGATCTAAATGGTATTGCAAATCGTTTGTGATTGTCTTCCAGTTATTGAATGTCATCCCAACTGAATTCCTTGAAGACAACGTGAAATGGGATTCAAACCATATCTCGCCTCCATAATGTGCCGGATTTCCAAGTAAAACAGGATACTAAGGTCGCTCAAAATGTAGGAATGGATGTGAATAGATCTTTCAGGATTTGATTAGATTGTGCAAAACTGTTACGGTATTATTGGTTGCCATGTTGCTTGCCCACCCAGTCGGATTTACAAACATATTCAGAAAAGCTTGGCTGTTTTAAAGGAAGTTAAATTGATTAGATTTTGATGTAAAATAAATAATAATAAAAATTGTTATTGATTGTTGGCATTAAGGTAGAACGAGTAGGACTTTCCTAAATATTAATGTATGGATAACTATGTATAACTATCAGTCATCACCTATGACCCACTAGACGTCAAATCAAGTCAACCCCCCCCCCCTTTTTTTTTCTTCCCAGTTGTATCCAGCCAATTACTCCACTCTTCCGAGCCGTCCTGGGTATAATCGTCCCACTGCTTCACCCCCTCTGCCGATCCGGGGAGGGCTGCAGACCTCCTCCAACATATGTGAAGTCGCCAGCCACTTCTTTTCACCTGACGGTGAGGAGTTTCACCAAGGGGACGTAGCACGTTGGAGGATCATGCTATTCCCCCCAGTTCCCCCTTCCTCCTGAACAGGTGCCCCAACTGACCAGAGGAGGCACTAGTGCAGCGACCAGGACACACACCCACATCCGGCTTCCCACCCGCAGACACGGCCAATTGTGTCTCTAGGGACGTCCGAAGTCATGTCAATTTTATTTGTATAGTCCAATATCACAAATTACAAATTTGCCTCAAGGGGCTTTACAGCAACACAACATCCTGTCCTTAGACCCTTGCATCAGATAAGGAACAACTCCTTGAAAAAATAGGAAGAAACCTCAGGGCGAGCAACAGAGGAGGGATCTCTCTCCCAAGACGGACAACGTGCAATGGATGTTGTGTTTACACAATTTACAGAATACAACATTGAAAGAGGATAACATAATCCTAATGGAATTATAAGATATATGAAGAAAATGATGAGGAGGATGCCAAGCAGTGTCCAGACGCCACCGGAGCAGCTCAGGACCCGAGCCATGTGACCAGCACCACCATGTAAGAAAAAAAAAGTGTACATGTCATCTGTATTGTCATCCATTAACGACTGAGGGAACAGCGCTAGCAATAGGATCCGATTATCCCCAAGCGAGGAACCATGGATGAACAGCGAAGTCAAATGGGTGCTCTGGGCAAGAGACACGGCTTTTAAATCAGGAGACACCTCAGCCTACAGCGTTGCCAGAGTGAAGCGTAAGAGAGGTATCAGATCTGCAAAACAACGACAAACTACGAACAGGTAGAGGAGGACTTCAACAGTAACTCCAATCCACGGAGTATGAGGCAAGGCATCCAGTCCATCACAGATTACAAAAGGAAAAATTACACACGGCATGAACCAGCCAATAACACTGCCAACCTAGTGATGGAACTTAACCAGGAATTGGGAACACTTTTGTCATTTTATTTCATTTACTTGCGCACATGAAATGAAATGAAATGTCGTTTCCCCAGCCCGCAGCAGTGCAACACAAAGACAAAAACACATTTCCAAAAAACAACAAGAACTACAAGAACACACATATCCAAACTATTAAAAAAAACAAAAAACAAAAATCACTGTCCAAGGGAACGCACACCCAGCCAGGATGACTGTCGGAACTGCCGGTCTGCATGGGCTAGCAGTTAGCTTAGCCTGCCCCACCTCCACGTCCTGTCAGACCGCCCTCAGTGTTTCCTCTTTGGGTGCAGCTCCAGCCAGTGGCCATGGTCTTTGGGCCCACCAGACACAGCAGACCAAGCTGTCCCAGCCGATCCAGCGCCAGCTGTCCCAGCCATCAAACGAAGACAATACTTAGACGCAGACGTGGGCAAAGACACTGCACGAACGGTACTGGGCAAGGCTGCTGCAAATGTGAATTCTTGCCGCCATCTTCCAATAACTTCTTACCAACTTCTTTGCTAAGTTTGACTAATAATAATAATAATAATAAACTTTGTTTATATTGCACCTTTCAGAACAACGACAATAACCAACCTCCAGTCAGTCAACCTCCAGTTGGGACCCACAGACCCTTGTTCTACACACTCACCAAGTGTGGGGAGCCCTCCGCAGCATCCACCCACAGAAAGCAGCTGGGCCTGGTGGTGTACAAGGGTGTGTACTCCAGGCCTGTGCTGACCAGTTAGCGAGGCATTCATACACATTTTCAACCCCTCTCTATTCTCATGCACAGTGCCCTCTTCCTAATCCACCATCATCGTACCTGTTACCAAAAATACCTATGGTGACCTGTCCCAATGACTGTCAGCCAGTCGCTGTCAGCCCTGTCATTTCAAAATGCGTTGATCGACTGGTACTCGCCCACATCAAACACAATGTCCAAGCTGATCTGGACTAACACCAGTTTGCCTACCGGGCAAACAGATTGACTGAGAACACCACCTGTGTGGCTCTCAATACAGCCCTATCTCACCTGGAATGACCCAACACCTTCGTCAAGAGGCTCTTTGTTGATTACAGCTTGGTTTTTAACTCCATCATACTGAACAAGTTGGACGGCAAACTCCGCGCACTAGGACTAACTCCCTCCATATGCAATTGGATACTGGACATCCTCATCAACCGCCCCCAGAATGTCCTACTGGGCTGGAACACATCCTCCACCCTCATCCTGAGCATTGGCATCCCCCAGACCAGACCTGTCTGCTGAGCCCCTGCTTTCATGCACTCTTCACGTATGACTGCCAACCCAGCCACAGCTCAAACACTGTTACTCAGTTTGGGGATGATATGGCAGTCATTGGGCTCATATCGGACAACAGTGAAGCCGCATACGGGCAGGGGGTTCAGAACCTAATACCATGGTGCGCTAACAGCAACCTGGTCCTAAACACCAAAAAGACCAAGGAGATTAACATGAATTTTAGGACCTCCAAGAAAATCACACATGGGGCATGCGAATGGTGTGGCGGTCTATTGCATTGCCCACCAACACGGGGATCGCCGGTTCGAATACCCTTGTTACCTCCGACTTGGTCAAGCATCCCTAGTCACAATTGGCCTTGTCTGCAGGTAGGAAGACAGATGTGAGTATGTCTCCTGGTCGTTGCACTAGCGCCTCCTCTGATCGGTCAAGGCACTTGTTTGGGGGGGAGGGGGAACTAGGGGGAATAGCGTGATCCTCCCACGTGTAACATACACCTGGTGAAACTCCTCACTGACAGGTGAAAAGAAGGGGCTGGCAACTCCACATGTATCTGAGGAGGCATGTGGTAGTCTGCAGCCCTTCCCGGATTGGCAGAGGGGGTGGAGCAGTGACCTGGAAGGCTCGGAAGAGGGGGGTAATTGGCCAGATACAATTGGGGTGAAAGGGGGGGAGGGGGGAATCACACACAGTCTTGTCCACATCAACACAGAGGCTGTGGAGACAGACCCCAGCTCCAAAGCAACCTCTGCCGCTTGCTCCTCGGACCGATGTCAGCTCTCTAAGCCGATGGTTTTACCTCAATTCCCGCAGTTTAGGGTGCAAACCGTTTGTGCGTGACCTTGTCATGCATACACGTGACAAACCGGGAGCTTGAGAGTTACACCACCAGGCATGAAAACTATTGTGATTATCAAGGAACTGTGACGTCTGTAAAGTTGCTAGGTGAACCCCACAATGTCGTGATGCTACTACACTGTTCCTACTCTGCACCCCCAGTCTGCCATAAGTCAAACGGTCAGTAGGCTTCCTCTCCCTGCTCGACCTGCGTACTAGGAGGCACTACGTCTGAAGGACCTACATCCGAGTGAGCTACAGGGTGAGTGTCAGGAAAGCTACAGTCATTATTATTATTATTATTATTATTATTGTTGTTATTATGCCACGGGTTATTGTGCCATGCGCCTTTAAAAAATGCAGCTGAGGCAATGTTTTAAAAGAAAGTAAAACAGAAAGTTTGAACAGGGCCTTAGCCGTTCCCTTCACTGTAATCACATAAGAGTTTTGTTTCATTAAGGTCACGGAGTAATGATCCATAATTACATTTACATTTCCTATCCCCTCTAATGACAATGGCTTATTGGTCATCACTGCTGCTTCAAATATGTGCCAAGTCATTATCACCTCAGAAAACCTTATCAGTCCTGGAAGAGGTCTTGCTGTGCAGCATGCCCCTAAAATAAATACTTCTTCTATCAGCAATGTGCCTGACATGAGTAGTTCAGCCATTCTTTTCTTGACATGCAAAGTGTTCCCTTAATGGTTACCTTAGCTGTTTTATACTATGTACTGCACATCTGGAGACTTATACATGCAATTCATTGGAATTCAGATTGTAGGTATGGTATCAGGGTGCATCTTAAATTAAGTACTGGTTTGCATGAGGCCTTAAGTTTGCATCAAAACTCTGTGTAAAAGAGGGCTCGAAAACAACATTTGATATTTTAAATGCGCCGATAAAGAACAGGATTTTCTCTTTTTTTTCCCCAAGACCCCCCCCAAAACAGTTCATAAAGGCTACAATTGGGTATGAAAGGCCTCCTTCTCAAGACAACAAATCTGGAAGAGGCTGACCATTTCTGGATCTTTTTTTTCTTCCATTTCTGTTTAAATATATATATATATATATATATATATATATATATATATATATATATATATATATATAATTATTCTCTTTCATTTATATACTTTGTCAGTTGCCTGCTAGCCATACACACTTTGCACACTTGTTATGGTTTTTCTCAATTGTTTAAACGGGTTTCTTGAAACTATAGCTTAATTTCTTAAAACCCTATGCGCAAAGCACACAAAGTCAACAGTGAACCTTCAGCCGGAACTACACAAATGTCTTGCAGAATCAATTCGCGCATTTAAAACCATGTTCTCTTTTCTCTCAAAACAGGATTTTCCAATGAAAACATGTCTCAGATGAATATGTCCTTATACAGCATTGATTTAGCACTGGTGTGACAGATTTAAAAACACAACCATCAAAATAATGTATATCATGTTACATATTCAAGTGTATAGACTTGTGTAAACATTATTTATTTCTCCTCCTTTTCTGAAGCTTTAGTTTTCTTTGGGGCGGGGGTCCAAAATATGCAGCAATTTTATAGTAAATAAAGACTGTTGCCATGATACAATACAGTAAATATATCATCATATGAATAGTGCAGTTGCTAGGTAAACCTGGTTCTAATTCAGTAGAGTACAGCAAAGTGTGTGAACCCTTTGATTGAAAAATAAAAGAAGAAGAAGAAGATAATCAGTCCATATCCCGCCTCTGATCCCAATCAGGCCAGAGGACTTCATCTACATCAGAAGCAATATTTCCCCTGGCCAAGCAGTGGGGGGAAAAGCACCTTGACTGCTGGATCCAGGCCTGGCAGGTGTCTGCACCAATGTCACCACATGCCTCTTTCATGCCTGCGGTAGGGTCATATGCTCATGGGGTGAGCAGTCATACACTTTCCAAAGCCATGCTGAAAAACAAAATCTTCAATTAGATTGAGCAAGGGAGAATATGGTGTCAGATAAAGGACTGAAAATCATGGGTGGCTATTAAAGGAGTTGTGGACCAGAGCAGCATGATGGAAACTTACATTATCCCGAATGAGAACACAGTAAGGCTGATCAGGGCCCTCTCCTTCTGAGAACAGGAGGATGTTTTGGAGTGTCTGGAAAAAAAGCTAATGGGCTGTGTTGTAATGACCAGGATTTGCATGATGGTGGATGACACCAAGGACCATGGCTGCATACATAGTCAAATTTCCACCACGCAGGCCAATGATATTCCTTCCCTGCCACCTGGACTTGGTGATGTTGAATCCTGCCTCGTCAGTGAAGATGTACTCATGCAGGATAGCATTCGAATAACATTCAAGAATTCTCTGAAAAGGAAAACATGACCATATCAGACGATAGACCTACATACATCTCCCCACCTGCCACCCAAGGACTACTGGGACAAGCTCCAGCATCCCCACGACCGTGAGAGCCGGATAAGCAGTTTTTGATAATGGATGAATGTTTCAGACTATTGAGCCCACAACAATCAAGGTAGTGGGAGGGGGGGGCTGATTGACAGTACTGTCAGGGACAGTCTTGGGAGGGGATGAATGGTGAATCCCAATTCCTATCTTAACCCTCAATCTTAACCCTCAGTCTCAAAAATGCGCGCTCCCGCGAAGTGCTAGTGCTGTCCCAATTCTCAGAGTGTTAAATTGAGGGACAAGATTGAGGGCTGTATAGCCCTCAATTTTAAGATTTTCCAGCACCGCCCTCGGCAGTAAGTGCTATCCCACAATACCTTGCGTATTAACATTCAAAGCAAGATGGCGGCGAACATCGGCAAGAAGGCGAGCTATAAATGTAAGTATTTTCTTTGTTAATAGAGATCTAAAAATTACGAAAACCACTGTATTATCTTAGTTTAATGTCATTTTATGGATTATATACCTCTGTGTAGCATAACATTTATTTTTATTTTTACGATATCCGTAGCTGCAGACGGCATTGTTGCTTTTTTTCTTACTTTATTGATACTTCAAATACATTCAAACAGAGCAAAATAGGCACACGAGACGCCACAAAAACAATAGATTGAAGATAAAAAAACAATAAAGACACAAAAGAGAAAGTAAATTATAAAAAATAAATAACAGAAAAAAATAAGTAAATAAAGGTGAGATCATATTTTATGTAAACAGATTCAGAGATTTGCAAATGTTGATAGTTTTTAAAGCCTTTGTGTTTTTTAGGTATGTTACAGAGTCTTTCACAGGAATCCCATGAATTGAGGTCGCCAAACAGTCTTTAACAGGCAAAAGTTCACATTTATTAAGATTAAGGAAAAGTCCAGAGGCTTTCGAGAAGGACTGGATACTGTTGATAGCGACAGAAACTTGCGAGGCATCTCTGAGAAAGAGAGCCGTGTCATCTGCCAGTTGACTTATAAATATTTCTCTGTCAGCTACGACCATACCCTTTAATGAACTGAGTTTAATATGTAAATTAAGGAGTTGTACAGAAAGAAGAAACAGATACACTGAAAGGGGGCACCCCTGCCTCACTCCACGTTTCAAAGAAAATCTTGGGGAAGTACCACTAACAAGTTTTATGGAACTATTACTATTGAAATATAAAGTATGAACTGCATTGCAAAAGGATTGACCAAAACCAAATTTCTTCAAAGCAGTAATAATAAAATCATGTTCTAAGGAGTCAAAGGCCTTATAAAAATCCAAAAGAAGAATAAAACTCTCATCCTGCACAAATTCTGGGTAGTCTATTATATCTTAGATTAGTCTTATGTTATTTGAAATATGACGATTCTGCATAAACCGGGACTGACACTCATCAATAACAGTATCTAAAACAGGTTTTACTCTATTTGCAAGAATCAGCGGTAGTATCTTGTAATCGTTGTTCAATAAGGAAATTGGTCGCCAATTATCTAAGAACAAGGGGTCCTTTCTAGGTTTGGGAATCAGGGTGATTAGGCCTTGAGATAAAGTGGGAGGGAGCGCACCCCTATCAATACTTTCCTTAAAGACTTCCACAAGAAATGGGGCTAAGCTGTCAGAGAACTGCTTATAAAGTTCGGCAGTAAGGCCATCTGTACCAGGAGACTTATTAACTTCTAGACACTTTATAGCATCTGCGACCAAACGGCATTGTTGCTGGTTCTGTTGCTTTGCCAAAACACCGCGTCATTTTATGTCGACGGTAATGGACGACTTTTGATGACGTAACTGCATTTAAGGGGTGTCCCATTTCTAAGTCGCAAGATAACCCTTAACACTTGGTTTTGCGGGCTAGTAAGACTGAGGGTTGAGCTTGAGGGTTAAGATTGAGGGTTAAGAAAGGAATTGGGATTCACTTTGTGTGAGGAAGTGGCATTGGGACTGGTGGTGACTAACCTACCCAAATGCCAGGAAGGCTGGTGCAGAGGGACCCGTGCAAGAGGATTCGCGGTGGCAGTGGTTGTGGGAGGAGGGTCAGCCACCGCAGCAGCCGGGGCAGCTGTTACAGTGGAAGTAGTCCCACCTGGAGCAGGGACCAATTCCACATGGGAAGGAGCAACATCGGCCACAGGAACAGCATCGGTCACGGGGGCGTCAACAGGGTGAACCATGGCATCAGCCGATAGAATGGTAAAATTACTCGAGAGGTTTATGGGTGGAGGCGAGGCAGCTCATGGCCTTTCCGTCTTGCCATGTCTGATTACCACCTCCGACCAGGTAGTCTGTCAGCTGGGAGTGGAGCAGGAGAAGGGCCTTTAAAAAGATGTAGTATCCATACTAATAATTTGGAATTTACTTTCCAAATTATTAGTATGGATTCAACTGAATACAAATGCAATTCTGCATTGACAACATATACTGGGCCAATAACTTTGATGGACACTTTCTATCTGATGTTCATAATGTAAACATACCAACATCTACACTGCACTATTTCTATAATCTCCCAAATAATAGCGTTCACAAATTCTGCCAAATTATAAGTAAACAATGGTCTCAAGTCAAAAAAGGTTGAATCACTTCATTTGAATATGTTTACTGACAGATACGTTTGATCACTCAACTAAGTGACATCTTCAGTTTAAACTGACTGCAGATATCACCACCCTGTATAAACAATACAGTACAATACAGTGCCTAGCCACCGAAACCAACGACCAGTGTCATATGCAAGTATGGGTGTGACCTTTAACTGGAGTTTCGATGGCCATGTGTACTATTCACAGAGGATTAGGGAATAGTTGCAATCACAGAATTCTGAGATGGTGACAGACGTAATCTTAGCCTCCCAGGTTCGGGAGGGATGGTCATTCCTTCTTAACATAGATGGTCACTTTGATTCCCCGTTTAAACCAGCGTTCCTCCCTATCCACGACATGCACATCCTCATCCTTGAAAGAGAGGCCACTGGCCTGTAGATGGGTTTAGACTGTGGAGTCCTGGCCTGACGTGTTAGCTCTCCTGTGCTGTGCCATCCTCTTGGCCAGTGTCAGTTTAACTTCCCCAATGTACAAATCACAGCAATCCTCCTGGCACTTAACAGCGTACACTATATTACTGTGTTTGTGCCGGAGGACCCGATCCATGGGGGGGACCCACTTTTTGTGCAGCGTGTTTTGGGGTTTGAAAGCAACTGAGATGCGGTGTTTCGAAAATATGCATCTCAGCTGTTCTGACACTCCCACCACATACAGAATCACCACTGGTTTATGCTTAGTCAGCTGTTGTCCTTCTCCTCTCTTCGATTGGCTGATGCACTGTTTGGGCGTCTTCCTGGCTTTGACAAATGCTCAGTTAGGATAACCACACTTAACCAGGACCTGTTAAATGTGGGATTTCTCCCCTTCCCCGGCCGCTGTATCGGTGGGGAGGTTGTCAGCTCGGTGGTACAGCGTCCTGATGACTCCTAGTTTGTGCTCCAGTGGATGATGAGAGTCAAACGTTAAGTCCTGATCAGTATGTGTTGGTTTGCATTAAACATAAACAAGGGGTGGGGATACCTGCAGTCAGTTTAGACTGAAGAGGTCACTTAGATGAGCGATGACACATAAACGTTGTATCCAGATGAACTGATTCAACCATGTTTGATTTTATTACCTGGATTTATTGAGCATGCACGAAGACAATGGTCTCAAGTCGTCTACCTGTCCCCCATTTTCACTCTCTTGAGTGCTGCACTCTGTCTCCTGATCTCTGGCCTCACTTTCCCTCGGTGATTAAGGCAATACATGATGTGCTTCATGAAAAAAAGGTCAGCAAGAAATAGTTTGTAATAATGTTAAACTTATCTGCACAACGTCTCCTAAGGGCAACTTAATTCTAGTTACATCTTGCTTCTTTTAGACGATTTGAAGACTGTCTTCAAGGCAGGGGGCCATTGCCCCCCCCCCCACCTCCACACTCTTTCCACATTTTTTTTAAAGTCAGGATTCCCTGTATCCCCGCTAATGTCCCTATATTGCAACACTTACAGTAAAAAGACGTTTCAATCATTCCCGTCCACTCTAAGAAATTAGGTCAAATAAAGCACGCAGACATAAATCAGGAAGAATATTCACATTTTAATCCAATCAAAGGGTCCATTGCAACACATCAAATGCATTGTAGCCTGCATAGCAACCAAGAAAATGATGTGTTTGTGTTGTTTGTCTGTTTGAGCCGTTAGCTTAGCTAACCTCATCTCTGCTAGCTATCAACACGTGCTTCTGCAAAAATGTCAAAAGAACCAGCGAATAAGGCAGCAGAAAGAGTGGTATTTCAAAACTGAATACAATGTATCACTTAAGCGCTCAAGCTCAACACAGAATGCTACATTGAGATTGCCTAACTGCAACAAAGTAAAAAGATGGGGTGGACACGTGTCTTCAATAACATGCTTTATTGTATCAAAATTGCAAATACAGGCATACGGAGCTGCGCTCTGGTGTGCTCTTCTAGTGCTATACAGTACATCCCTGCACACGCATATATATCATTGTTGCCCCCACACACACACACACACACACACACACACTTCTGAAATGATTCCGGCGCGCCTGCTTCAAGGACAGGGTGAAGCAAGACTAAATGAGATGAGCTAGGTGGAAGTGCTGCCTCTCATTTGTTTTCTGTCCGAAGTGACAGAAGCGGAAGGCAAACTTCAAATGACTGAAATGTGCTGCCAAGCGCCACCTACACCTCCTGGCATGTGGGTAGATTAATGAAGATATTCAGTACAAATGCAGTTCACAGGTTGCTTCTACAGTGATTGTAGTTTAGGCTGATAAAAAAAAAATTAATTGGTGCATACCTTTACGTCTGATTGGCATTTTATGTTAGCAGTAAAATCATGGGCCTTGATCCAGTGGTGAAATTCTTAAAGAAAAAACTGCAAAATGCATAGTACAAGACAGCCAAATACAAAGACGATAAAGTAATAACAATTCTGAGTTACCATACATATTAGAAATAAGTGTTTTAACCTACTTCTCCTTTGATGCAATGGGATTTCTTGCCGTGTGTCATTTTCACTCCCTTGACTCCCTTCTGTTGCTTAATGGTCAAGTTCACTTTCACTTCTCACTGTTTAATATATTTATTTGCTAACATATTATTACCATTATTTGATCCACTTTGTTATGGTTGAGTAATCAACATCCTATGCCATATATAATGCCATATTGCTTATATACCTTATTACCCATAGACCACCATACCATATACCATACCACGACTCCACAACCCATCATGCCCATATACAATGCTATATACTCCCACTATATTACACTATGTTATCTTATGCACTAGAAGTATACATATGTTCACCTACCATCCACCTCACAACTACATACTATATTATACACTACCTATGTTATAACCACAACAACTACAGCAATAACTGTGACCAGTATACAACAGTTAAATGTGTATTTACAATAGTAAATTTGTATTGCACAAACATTTGTATTGTACATTTGGTTTAAAGAGGCAGTGCACATCATATATTTGTAGGTGAGACATCTTGACCACAGCGGGCTTTTTACAGTGTCATATTTACATAAGTGTTTATTCCTGCAACATGCTATTAAGTGTTCATGAGAGAGATGGCCTGTGGTGAAAAACCAATAGGTTTTTTCAAACAACAAAATAAACAAAAAAAATGTGACTTTAACAACCCATGTTTAGCAATGAAGTCAAAGCCCATCAATAAATAACTGTGAGCTGTGTGTTTTGGGCCTTAGTGATAAGATAAAAAACAACAACAAAAAAAACAGCATAATTTTTTTCCTAATATTTTATTTTCACTGACAGGGATATCTCCCTGGAAAACAATAGGAGAGGTGAAGAAAATTAATAAAGTTGAACAAAGAAATAGAAAACGAAACAAAGCCAAGATAGGGAAATACCCTATGTGGACAAAAGTATTGGGACACACCTCTTAATCATTGAATTCAGGTGTTTCATTCAATCCCATTGCCACAGGTGTATAAAATCCAGCAGCTAGCCATGCAGTCTGCATTTACAAATGTTTGTGAAAAAAGGGGTCGTTCTAAAGAGTTCAGTGAATTAAAGTGTGGTACTGTCATAGGATGCCACCTTTGCAATAAGTCAGTTTGTGATATTTCTTCCCTGACAAATATTCCACGATCAACTGTAAGTGGTATCATTGAAAAGCAGAAGCATTTAAGAACAACAGCAACTCAGCCATGAAGTGGCAGACCACGTAAAGTCACACAGTGGGGTCAACGAGTGCTGAGGTGCATAATGAGTAAAAGTCGCCAACGCTCTGTTGACTCAATAACTGCAGAGTTCCAAATATCCTCTGGCATTAACATCAGCACAAAAACTGTGCTCTGGGAGCTTCATGGAATGGGTTTCCATGGCCGAGCAGCTGCATGCAAGCTTTACATCACCAAGCACAATGCCAAGCGTCAGATGGAGTGATGTAAAGTACGCTGCCACTGGACTCTGGAGCAGTGGAAATGTGTTCTGTGGAGTGACGAATCATGCTTCTCTGTCTGGCAGTCTGATGGATGAGTCTGGGTTTGGTGGATGCCAGGAGACGTTACCTGCCTGACTGCATTGTGCCAACTGTAAAGTTTGGTGGAGGAGGGATAATGGTATGGGGTTGTTTTTCAGGGTTTGGGCTAGACCCCTTAGTTCCAGTGAAGGGAAATCTTAACGCTTTAGCATACCAAGACATTTTGGACAATTCTATGCTTCCAATTTTGTGGGAACAGTTTGGGGAGAGTCCTTTTCTGTTCCAGTATGACTGTGCCTCAGCGCACAAAGCAAGGTCCATTAAGACATGGTTGGGTGAGTTTGGTGTGAGAGAACTTGACTGGCTCGCACAGAGCCCTGACCTCAACCCCATCAAACACCTTTGGGATGAACTAGAATGGAAATTACGAGCCAGGTCTTCTTGTCCAACATCAGTGCCTGACCTCACAAATCCTCTTCTGGATGAATGGGCAAAAATTCCCACAGACACACTCCAAAATCTTGTGGAAAGCCTTCCCAGAAGAGTGGAAGGTTGTTATAGCTGCAAAGAAGGGAACGACTCCATATTAATGCCTATGGATTTAGAATGGGATGTTATAAAAGCTCATGAAGGTGTAATGGCCAGGTGTCCCAATACTTTTGTCCATATTGCGTATGCTATGAGATGAAGAGGACATACACAAAAATGATGGCACAAGAAATGTGAGAATTAGTTATGAGATGGAGAAAGAAAGTGAGAGAAACAAGACAAAGACACAAGGAAGATAGAAGGAGCAAGAACGTAAAGTGAAGAATAAAGGGGAGAGAAAATTGAGAGACTCGCAAGTCGTTGGTTCAGCCCTGACTTCAAGAAAACATCATTGATCTGAGGAAAACAGAACATGCAGTTCTTTCTGGGGAACTATAGCAAGTTGCTTTTGGAGATTGAAAAACTCAACATTGAACAAGAAGCATAGAAACTGGAGCTTTTCAACAAGCTCTTATCCAAATTGATATGCACTGAGTGTTACAGTAGAATCAGCTTTACATTCCTAGAATGCCAACATTCCAAGAAACCAATGGCAAGGAGTGGAAGAAAGAGTGTTTTAACGCCCTGATAATCTCTCTTGCCTATTCCCTTAGCTTTACAGTGTTCATTTATGATATGTGAGTATACATCAAACAAAAATGCAGAAAAAAATAAGTGTAGAAAGGATTTGATTCTTTCATTTCAAGACAGAGGTATGCAAAAGAAATGGGCAAAATGAAAGAGGGGGGTTGTACTTAAAGGAGAGAGGAGTGAGCTAAGTATTTATTGAACAGAGGTTTCCAGGCAACACTAGCAGATAGGGGTCAGTCTGCTGTCATGACGAGAGTAGTTAGTTGTTTTAACCATTGGGGTGGGAGATGGGAAGATAATCAATGCCGGGTGGATTGTTGAGCAGTAAAGATGAGCAAACCAGTAGCAACAGGACAGCTTAAGTACAGTAGGAACCCCCTTGTAGCACTATACACCAGCACTGAGATTTTGAATTCATTACAAGCTGGCAGAAAGAGGTGCATCGAATTTTAAAGAAGCAAATAAAAACAAAGGAGTGGTGGTGTCAAATATTATTTATTGTAATTCTAGTACTCTAATCATAGTCCTCTAACAGGACTGTAATTCTAACCACTTAACCACACGGTTCAATGGAATGAATTTTACATGTACAATGTCTAGGGAGGGGCGGCACAGTGGTTAGCAGACACCTCACAGCAAGAAGGTCCTGGGTTTGAACCCCGGGGTTGTCCAACCTCTGGGGTCATCCTCTGTGTAGTTTGCATGTTCTCCCCGTGTCTGCATGGGTTTCCTCCAGGTGCTCCGGTTTCCTCCCACAGTCCAAAGACGTGTAGGTCAGGTGAATCAGACATACTAAATTGTCCCTAGGTGTGGATGTGTCGTTGCTGTGATGGCCTGGTGACCTGTCCAGGGTGTCTCCCTGCCTGCTGCCCAATGACTGCTGAGATAGGCTCCAACATCCCGTGACCTGAATTTGGATAAGTGGCTTGGATAATGGCTGGATTGAGGGACGTCTAGGGAGAGTTACTCAAGATGGCCACTTGGAGGAGACACTACTCCAAAGGGCCAGTAGTCACCACCAGCCACCAGTCATGTGAAGACAAGCTAATGGTGGTAGACTACTGCATTGCTCCACTGGTGGTAAACTTGAAGATGCCCAGCCCCTCAACCACCCAAACTTGGACTAGTGTGAGGGGCCTAGTATGCCCTAACTGGTCATCTCCCAAACCTTATAGCCACCGTTTTAGAGGGAGGACAGGGAATTGACATGGCCTAAGGCACACTATCAGGTCCTCGAAACCAGAGATATCAGAAGCAGGGAACAACGTAGGAGGGTCAGAAAAGGATCCTCTCAGTCAGAACCACCCTTCTGCCCTGAATACCAAAGGGAGAAAACAGGCCAGCGGAACTCTACAGATAAGCCATACCCATGGCCACCATAGAAACAGAAGCAAACAAAGAGACAAGGCATACACCAAAACACCATCACACAGATGATGCTGCCACCCCTCTGGTGGCATGTGCATGAACATCCATCCATCCTTCCAGCCAATATCCAAACCACTTATCCTGCTCTCAGGGATGCTGGAACCTATCCCAGCAGTCATTGGGCGGCAGGCGGGAAGACACACTGGACAGGCCGCTAGGCCATCCCACAGGGCCAACACACATACACACACACACACACACACACACACACACACACACACACACACACACACACACACACACACACACACACACACACACACACACACACACACACATTCATACCTAGGGGCAATTTAGTATAACCGATTCACCTGACCTACATGTTAGACTGTGGGAGGAAACCGGAGCACCCGGAGGAAATCCACACAGACAGGGTAGAACATGCAAACTCCACACAGAGGATGACCCAGGACCACCCCCAAGCTCAGACTACCCGGGGCTCGAACCTAGAATTTTCTCGCTGTGAGGTGACCGCACTAACCACTGTGCCACCGTGCCTCTCTGTGCATGAACAGCAGTGGAGGAATTCAAGCTTGCCTTCTCATAAGCTGTTAGGATCCCCTCACTTGGCTAGTCGACTAACCTCTGCTTAGATAGTGGCTTCCCCAATGCCCTGTCACTGTAGCAGGCAAACAACTGCCGTGTATGTTGCAAAAGGTGTGTGTTAAACGTAGCACACACGAGTACACAGTGGACATAAAAGATGCAACTTGTTCTCTGTCATAATCCTGTGGTGTGGAGGGAAGCATCTTACGGAATCATCCTTAAACTGAATTTAGTTTCTTAAACTTTAGGCACGAAGGACAAATTTGGTCTGACCTTGGCACATCATCACCCACTGTGTCTTCATCAAAGTCAGAGCAAGCAGCAATGCTGTGAGGGGGTACTCCTCCAAGGGCTGAAATGCCTCCGAAGAGAGAACATTGAGCATCAATTGCAGCTCTCACTGAGGGGCTGCTGAGTCAACTACCTGCTGCTGGTATCCAAACCCCTGCACAAAATGCCTCACAAGAGGGTGTCTAAAAGCAGGTCTTTTGTGAGAACCCCCATGACAAGAGGAGATCTTTGCCACATACAATTTTAATAGCGGAATGTGACATGCTGGAGAGTCCTGATCTGTGAGGACAGGTCAAAGGATCAGAACTCTTTTCCTTACACCGCTTCTGAAAACCAAGCCACTTAGAGTTAGTTATACGCCAATCTAGTGGAATGTGCTCGTGCATTCCGGATTGTCTTCACCACCGCAGGGGACAATCCTATATTCACCAATCTGTCCCATTCAAGATCTCAACTCCAGGCCCAGTTACATAAACCACCTCTGTAAATGTCTCATATGTAGTAAACCCTGATGGGATGACTGGGTGACCCACAGCCATCAGGCCCAGTAGTCACACTACAGTCAACGCTATGACTGATGGAGCCCGATGCACCTCAAGAAACAAATCCGTAGCGGTCACCATTTGGGGGTTCACCTCTCAAAGTGGCTGATTGCAGCTCCAACTCCAGATACATAACGTGCTGGTTGAGACTGTGGATTTTTGTCCCCAATTAATTGCGAACCCCAGCCTGGTCAGGTGTTGCTTCAGTTGGACTGTGTAGTCGGGCCTGCTTGTTAGAATAAGCATGACAATGAGGTTGCCCAGATAGAAGAAGATTCGCATGGCTCAACACCATAGCAACTTGAGTTGGGATCGTGTGTGTGTGTGTGTGTGTACGTGTGTGTGTGTATCTGTGCATGCTGTGACTAATGTCTGTTTTAACCAAATATGTGCTGACAGAGCCTCCACTGGGAGTCAAACCCACAACTAACCCATGGCTGACACACTAGCCACTGTCCCTGTGGGTCTGATCACATTAAGTGTGTGTGAGTTGGAAAAACAAAGGGTACCTGGAAAGTGTTTGTGTGTGTCTGTGTATGTACAATACAGGTAAATGTTTGTTTTGTTTAGCTTTGCTTCTCCCACCAGACTGGCTTTGTGCAAGACATCGATTTAATCAGGCTAGCTGCTGTTTTTGTTCATTGTGTGTGTGTGTGTGTGTGTGCGTGTGTGTGTGTGTGCGTGCGTGCGTGCGTGCGTGCGTGCGTGCGTGCGTGCGTGTGTTATTGTGTCCATTGTGTCATTTGTGTTCACTGTATAAAAAAGTTGTGCTTTGTGTTCTTGCCAAAGTGTGTATGTCTGCTGTGTGAGTGTGAATGACTGAGACCTAGGGAGAGGCCAACACAGTCTATTCAAATTTTAAATTGATAAGTGCAAAGGCTGCTTGTAACTTTATGCTTATTGCATAAAATATAATGTCACAGTGTCATACGTCAAGTCGGCAACCTTTCTGCAGTTTGATTCATTTTGTATCGTTGCAAAGTAAATAATACAAACCCAGCCACTAAGGATGCACAAGCCAGTGCATTCTTAGTGCCAGTGCCAAGCCCGGTTAGATGGGGAGGGTTGCGTCAGGAAGGGCATTGGCATAAAACCTTTGCCAAATCAAATATGTGGATAATAAATCAGATTTCTATACTGGATCAGTTGAGTTACTAATTGGTTACTAATGACCACCACTGGTACTGTTGGTCAGCAGCGTGCCGATGGAAACTATGCTACTGTTGGGCGAAGGAGAAGGAGAGGAGGAAGGCATGTCCAGACACAGCGGGAGAGGAGGAAGGGTGGGAGTGTGGAGGTGAGAGTCGGAACTTTGAATGTTGGCACTATGGTAAAGGAAGAGAGGTGGCTGATATGGTGGAGAGAAGGAAGGTAGATATATTGTGTGTGCAAGAGACCAGATGGAAGGGGAGTAAGGCTAGGAGCATCGGAGTTGAGTTCAAACTCTGCTACCATGGTGCGGATAGGAGGAGAAATGGGGTGGGGTAATTCTTATGGAAGAGTATGTCAAGAGTGTGTTGGAGGTGGAGAGAGTGTCAGAGTGATGAGTGTGAAGCTGGAATTCAAAGGTGAGTATGCCTCGCAATTTGGCTGTGAGATGGAGGAGAAAGAATAACTCTGGAGTGAGTCGGGTGAAGGGGTGCAGTTCTGTGCACCCCATACACTCCCACTTTTATTGGCAGCGAATTGGTATTGTTTTAATGTTTTTTGATCTAATGTGATTTGACAATTCTCATGGCTGTCAATCATGTTCAAACCCACCACGATGCCTCGTCTCGACTGTCAATCATGCACCTTCTACGAGTCCTGATAAAAACTATAGGCTACATTTTCCTTCTTAATATCTCTGTGACTGTGTGGACATTAAAGCAGCTGTCAGGTGTGCTGCACCAAGGGAAATTGTGCCCCCCCCCCCCACCCCCCAAAAAAGAAAAATGTTTAGCACCAGCCACCACTGGTACGATGCCAAGTAAAGGAATGTGGAAGGAGAGACGGTGGTGGATTTTTCAAAAAAGATGGAAATGGCTGTGGTGAATATATATTTCAAGAAGAGGGAGGGACACAAGGTGACGTATAAGAGTGGAGGAAAGCGTACACAGGTGGACTATATCTTAGGCAGGACGTGCGATCTGAAAGGGAATGGCGACTGCAAGGTGACGACAGGGGAGAACATAGCTAGGCAGCATCGGATGGTGGTCTGTAGGAGGACTTTGGAGACCAAGAAGGGGAAGCGAGTGAAGACAGAGGATCAAATGGTGGACGTTGAAGAAGGAAGACTGTTGTGTGGAGTTCAGGCAGGAGTTAAGACAGGCACTGGGTGGTAGTGAAGAGTTGCCGGATGGCTGGGCAACCACTGCAGAAATAGTGAGGGAGACAGCTAGGAAGGTACTTGGTGTGTCATCAGGACAGAGGAAGGAAGACAAGGAGACTTGGTGGTGGAAGAGGAAGTACAGCAAAGTATACAGAGGAAGAGGTTGGCAAAGAAGTGGGGTAGTCAGAGAGACGAAGAAAGAAGACATGATTACGAGGAAATGGGGTGTAAAGTGAAGAGAGAGGTGGCATAAGCTAAGGAAAAGGAATATAGTGAGTTGTATGAGGGTTTAGACTTTAAGGAAGGAGAAAACGACTTGTACCGATTGGCTAGACAGAGGGGCCAAGCTGGGAAGGATATGCATTAGTTTAGGGTGATCAAGGATAGAGATGGAAATGTGCTGACAAGTGAGAGACTGTGTTGAGAAGGTGCAAGGTCCAGGTACCTGTGAAGGCATAGAGGTGTTTAGGAGAGATGGCAGTGGAGTTTTTAACTAGACTTTTTAACAGTCTTGGAAATGAGAGGATGCCTAAGGTGTGAAGGAGAAGCATACTGGTACCAATTTATAAGAATAAGGGTGTTGTGCAGAGCTGTAGCAACCACAGTGGTATAAAGTTGATCAGCCACACAGCATGAAGATACAGGAAAGAGTTGTGGAAGCTAGGTTAAGAGGAGAGGTGATGATTACTGAGCAGCAGTATGGTTTCATGCCAGGAGTCTCCGTGGACTATGATATTTGTAGATGACATTGTGATTTGTAGCGAGAACAGGGAGCAGTTTGAGGAGAGCCTGGAGAGGTGGAGGTATGCACTGGAGACAAAAGGAATGAAAGTCAGTAGGAGCAAGACAGAATACATTTGTGGGAATGAGACGGAGGACAGCAGAATGGTGAGGATGCAAGGAGAAGCAGTGACAAAGGTGGATGAGTTTAAATACTTGGGGTAAGCTGTCCAATGTAACAGAGAGTGCAGAAGCGAGGTGAAGAAGAAAGTGCAGGCAGGGTGGAGTGGGTGGAGAAGAGTGTCAGAAGTGATTTGTGACAGAAGGGTACCAGCAAGAGTTAAAGGGAAGGTTTACAAGATGGTAGTGAGACCAGCTATGTTATATGGTTTGGAGACAGTGGCACTTACAAAAAGACAGGAGGTGGAGTTGGAGGTGGCTGAGTTGAAGATGCTAAGATTTTCACTGAGTGACGAAGAAGGACAGTATTAGGAATGATTATATTAGAGGGACCGCTCAAGTTGGACGGTTTGGAGACAAAGCATGAGAGGCAAGAGTGAGATGCTTTGGACATGTGCTTAGGAGAGATGCTGGGTATATTGGGAGAAGGATGCTGAATATGGAGCTGCCAGGGAAGAGGAGAAGAGGAAGGCCAAAGAGGAGGTTTACGGATGTGGGGAGGACATGCAGGTGGCTTGTGTGACAGAGGCATGGAAATAGTTGATCCGCTGTGGTGACCCCTAACGGGGGCAGCTGAAAGTAGTAATAGTACAAAGTTAATAACACAGACAAAGAAAAGCATAAATACTTCAAAACCCCATAATAAGTAGCAATCTAATATGTTTTTGTTAAATGTCCCACTGCTCTTTTGATAGTCTCTAAGATTGCTCTCTTTTATCAAAGAAGTTGACAGCAAGCCAAAATGACATTATGGACTACAGTAGGAGGCCTAGTGATTGCAATTTATTTATTGGCACCTCCATCAATCACATTTATTGTGGCGAAAACATCTGTTGTCTTCTCAAGTTTCTATAGTAAAATGTCCAAGTTATTTTAACTTTTTTTTTGTATAAATGATTGACTAGTGTTTCAGTAATTGTATGAGTTGACATCAAATAATTCTTACAATACAATTCTTACAATAAATCTGATTTTTTTTTTTTTACCTCTGTTCGGCCAATGTCTTTACCCACTTCCAAACAGCTGAGTCCTAGGGGGAGGCTTTTCTCATACCTGGCCCCAAAATGGTGGAATGAGCTCCAGTTTTCCAAAAGGGCTGCAAATTACATTGACAAAATAATAATTTAAAACTGTACTTCTCCAAGTCTATGTCAATCCATAGATTGTCTCCACAATGCATATCATACTGATGCTCTATGGCACTGTCCAGTTAATATGGAAACACCTATTGCTTGCATCACTATGTGCAATCCACCTGTTGCACACTTAGACTCTTTCTCTTCCTTTGCTCTCTTGGCTGATATGATTACTATTTCAGTGATGTAAGACGGTATTTCCCAAACCAGTCCTCAAGGACCCCCTATCCTGCAGATTTTCTTTGCAACCCTGAATAGGTACCTGTTTGTAGTTATTCAACCAATCAGCAATGAATTATGTCAGATTTTGCACACCTTGCATAATGAAGTGCTGTGAGATGATTGGCTGAGTAAGTACAAGCAGGGCTACCTATGCAGGATTGCAATGAAAATCTGCAGGATAGGTGGTCCTTGAGGACTGGGTTGGGAAACACTGCTCTAACATGTCTTTCAGTTTGCACATGAACATATCTGCAGACTGTTGACTCATCTAATTCACTGTGGATAAACGTGTCTGTGAAAGGGAGAAAATGTCAATGTAAAATGTACAGTATGTGAGCTCTTTGATCGCTCACTCTCCTCTGCGCACTTCAGAACATGACAGATTGGGCTGCGTTCAAGACTGAACCCTGCTATTCAAACACTGCTGTACCAGTTCATTATATGACTGCTGTTGTTCCGAACAGCAATGAGATCCTTTTTATTACACAACAGAGGAGAAGATGAAAGGGGAGATGAAAGAGGGTAGGGGGGGTGGAGGAACGTAGAGGAGGTGGAAAAGGGAAGGAGGAGGGTTGAAAGGATGGTAATCAGATGTAAAAAGTGCTTCGTACACATATCCAAACGCACGTAGACACATCCTTTTTTGCTAAGACCTTGTCATCGCGTTCATGGTTGAGCTTCTCTACACCCTGTTTCTAGATAAGGCTCCATTAAAGCTGCTTATATTTTTTTTTCTCTCCCTGCCTCTCATTTTTCTGTATTCATGTTCCTTGCATTGTGTTCACTCGTTACTTCCTTTTCTACCTTCCTCCCTCTCTCTCCATCTCTCTGCCAGTGTTTGAATGCACCTATCTATGTATTTATGTATCTATGCACATGTTTATGTATGTATTTATGTATGTATTTTGTTCTCTTCCTTTCACCTAGACACATTTTCACCTTTATCTCCTGCACCTTTCTATTTTCCCCGTCTCCTTTTTTGTCCCTGTTGTTCTCTCTTGGGGCATGTCCTATTAACCACACTATGTCCATGACTTATTGTGAGGGATAAAATGAACGCCCCTCTTCTCTTTCCCTTCCTCCTTTGCCCTCCTGCAGTATATTTCCTTTACCTACCCACCCCCCTGATATACTTATATACCTCCTTCTTTTCATCCTTCCTAGTTTTCCCCCTTATTTCACTTGTCCCTCCATTTTCTCCCTTTCAACCACCCCCACCCCACCTGCCTCAACCATCATCATTCTATTTTTTCCACTGTGTGCACTGACATAAAGAGCAGTTAGGATGTACATGAAAAGTTAATCATCTATAAATACACATATACATCCACTCATCCATCCATGTACACATTCACCGATCCGATGCTGACTGCCTTTTGTATCCTCTTATCTTGTTTCCTTCCTTTGCTTTCACATCCATCCCTCTCCCTTGATATTTCTTGCTACCCTTTCCTCCAACTCTCCCAACCTCTTCATCTCCACTCTCCATGATCACGCCTTCGTTTCCTCTCTCACCCCATATCTCACATCGCCGTCCTCTTCTCCTTCCTTTCTCCCCTTCCTCCCATGTTGTCTGAACGCCCCCCTGCCCACCACCCCATCCACCCACCCCATCTCCCCATCAGCCAGTCCTGGGTTTGCATCCATGTGATTTTATTTTTGTTTTTTTTCTTGTGGATTGCCCTCTCACAGTGTGGTGATTTGTTTCCTTTGATAGTCTTTCAGCTGACCTGCATCCCATATTTGGCTAAACATAAATAAGATGGGAAAAAAATACAAAAAAAAAACAAAAAGACCCCTTTACCTCCCTCCTGACGATTGAATGGATAGGGCTAGAGAACTGGGGAGCCAATTAAGAAGGAAAGAGAAAATGTAATAAATGTGGGGATGGATTTAAAAAAAAAACACAACAGCAGGAAGTGGGCCAAAAGGCCAAAAGAGCAGAAGAAACAAGAAGGAGACAGTGGTATAGGGGATTAGAGGGATGAGGAGGGTACATGACTCTGATCCCGGAGGTTATGAGCCATGATCCAAGTCAAACACTGATGTTAAGCAGCTGCCAATTAGCAGGACACCAACTGTTGCCTGTCAGTCCTCCCTTCCCCTGGCCACAGACACACACACACACACACACACAGTTAATCGAATATTACCAGTCTCACAGTACGGTATACAAAGGGATATTTTTGCTCACTGATTTCTATAACCTTCTAACATCTCCTCCACTGTTGCACATGCCCTATTCCCTGATTGAAATATGATTTGAAATAGCCGAGGGCGATGTTTCAGCACAAGCCAAAGCGTGGCCATTTGACACCACAAAATGCCTTAGCATATCAAGAGGCTATCTGTTAAACGTTAATTTCATTTCTAGCATGCCATATGCTATCAGCTGAATAAAACTGTAGCCCAGAACAACACAGAAGGTCTTTGTAGAGCGCTCAGATTGCTCTAGTACAAAAACCTAACCCCGCTCTCCCTTTACAAGGGGATCTCTCAAGCACAGATTTTACAAAACTGCCACCACTCCAGGACTCATTAATTAGTTGCTTTACACAAGGTGGACTGCAAAATTGTCTTGTCAATTCATAGTAATGATTTTGTGATGAAGTTTCCTTTGAGTAAGAAGTGCAATACTAT
Source organism: Lampris incognitus (assembly GCF_029633865.1). Lineage (NCBI taxonomy): Eukaryota > Metazoa > Chordata > Actinopteri > Lampriformes > Lampridae > Lampris > Lampris incognitus. The sequence continues at coordinate 49,004,591 of NC_079217.1, read as the reverse complement.
TTACGTCCACTGTGAACACAGTAAAATATATTATTCATAATAAAGGCCAAAATTCAATATGCATTATTTTTAAGCTCGTACTCCTTCACAAGGAAAAATAACATAATGATCAAAGTCTGAAAAAAGACATGTATCTGGAACAAAACATTATTGCAACAAAAATCCTTCATTGCAATACCAGCGAAATGAAGGAATGTGAATTATTTAGAGGCTGATCTATAAGGACTTTAGAAAATAAAAAAGGGGTCTATTCTTTAATTTAGTGCATTTTCTTTTTCAAAATTACTCCATAAAGCCAAGGTTACATTGGCATAATTCCTTTGTCTTGATCACATCCATCAGGACTGCTCATGTGTTAGATTAAGCTGGCAGTGACTTGGCATTGTAGCCTGGAGGTAACGTGTACAAAATCTGAATTTGACCGTCATCTATTATGTACAGTAATGGGCAATTTAACTATTGTAGAAATACATTTAAGGTGTCTTTTTGCCTGGACAGCTGGCTAGTGAGCCCTACAAACGTGACTGTCCCTGACTGACTGATTGACTGAGTGACCACATTAGCGTGACTGACTGAGTGATCATGTTTAGCAGGACTGATTGAGTGATCAGTTTGACACGAATGGGCCACTGGTGACCAACGACGTCACTGAAGTTACATGATTGGTCGCCTGAGCAGTGAGATACATGAGCGAGAGTGCACACTCACTGGTGAATTAACAAAAGTATTGCATTGTGGCAGGATGAGGAACAACACAGGAGATGAAGGCGAGTTTGAACTTTATTCCTCAGCTCCAAAACCAAACTGAAACAGGAACAACATGGCACCAGAGAGCCTGGGAACGTAAACCACGCCGCCAGCTCACAGCCCTGCTGGGTGAGAGGCATAGCCCCTAGTGTCCGCCACAGCATGGCTTTTGTGGCCGTTAAATCTGCACAAATAAGACGAAAAGGAACTACGTAATGCTCAAACCACCCACAAAGGGTAAAATGCACCCCTAATTGCACTGACAAGCAAATCACGACTTGGTGCGTCGGTGCTAATTGCCAGTATTTAATTTAAGCAATATGCATACATTTGGTGCAAAATTGGCCCCTTTGTATGCAAATGAGCCTCATTACAAAACACCAGCGCTAATAGCCACAGGCAATTAGAATGAAAATTATTAGCATCTTCACAGAGTTGGTGGTAACTGACTCCCAGACCGCCACTGATCATGGCAGCAGTGACTGTAGCAAGGCGAAGGCATCATCATGCCAGGAATGCTCATGAGCAGATATTTTGAAAACGAATATCACTTTTTGATTTCACAGAGCAAAATCACTGGCAGATACAGGTTGCCAGGTCAAACAGTTCTTGCTATACTTGATGAGGTCAAGGATGACATTGAACCTGCCTACTGTGGTCTTGGCGCAAAGTCACCATTTAAGCATTGCCATATGGATAACTGCAATCAGACGCAAAACAATGGATAAATGCACTCAGCTGCAAAACTTAATGGGTGTGTTTGCACTGTAATATCATTAGCACCAATATCTTCTGTAAATTGGACCTTGAGACGTGGTGGACAGCAGTTGCAAGTGATGCACAATTCATGGTGCTATCAACGGCTGTGATTTTGTCTGTCTTAGAAAAAACAAAAGCAAAAAAATGAGAGACTTCTGCAGATAGAAACAGATGATAGAGGAAGGAGAGTCAACAGATAATGAAAATAGTTATAATTACAATAAAATTCTCTCTCAAATCAAAAATCTGAAGATATGAATTTAAAGTATTGTTTTTGCAACTGCATTTATAGCTGGTGTTGACCTAGTCTTGTTGAAATAGAAACATGGAACATTGAAAAGTTTTTTGTTTTTTTTTTATTCAACAAAATACATATAGAAAAAACAATTCTTACAAAGGTATTCAAAATACAATTAATTGAAATACTGTCCATCGTTGTTAATGTAAAGCCAAAATTGGACAGTTCGACAACCTCTCATAAAACCTGTGGTAATATTTTACTTATTAATATTATCATACATGTATTTATTTCTTAGGAATCCTTCAGACAGGGTGCTTAAAGGAGGAATACGTTCTATAATTTCGTAAAATATATGTTAGACTCCAACAGTTGTTGTTTTTTTGTTTTTTTTTTACATACAACTTTAGGTTGATACATTTGGCTGAAGAAGTCAGTTATTTAAAGGGCTGAATAAAGTGATTGCCTGCTTCCCAAGACCCAAAGCACTGACAACGTGGCGTTCAACTAACATGAATATACCCTGTGATGGCCTTGTGAACTGTCCAGGGTGTCTCCCCACCTGCCGCCCAGTGACTGCTGGGATAGGCTCCAGCATCCCCGTGACCCTGAGAGCAGGATAAGCGGTTCAGATAATGGATGGATGGATGAATATATAAGTCACCCGCTCTAGAGCAGGAACTGAAATCAACCTGACATGAACAAAATGCTGCAGTTCCTTGCAATATTTGACTGTCTTAAGTGAGTGAAGTGGGTCTCTCTCTCTCTCTCTCTCTCTCTCTCTCTCTCTCTCTCTCTCTCTCTCTCTCTCTCTCTCTCTCTCTCTCTCTCTCTCTCTCTCTCTCTCTCTCTCTCTCTCTCTAGCATTCTCACGCTCATTTGAAGTGCTGTCATATATGCTGTGCCACAAAGATTTCAAAGACTCTAAGAATATGTTTCCAGACTTCGTACTGTAACACTGCATTTATACTATCCATTAACATTCCTGATGTCTCCATCAACTATTGTTTGAATACTGTTAGTTATCAAACCCTGTACCAACTCTTTGAAAAAAGAGGTTCCAACAGTAGAAAAGTGTCTACATCAAGACTATATGTCCTTGCCGTCAGAGAGGTTTTTAAATAGTATCAGGCATTCAGACAGAATGATAATTTCTGCTGGGCAGTTTGGTGAATTGCCAGAAGTCCGAGGTCCTTGGGACTGTCATTAATCAAGAGGTAAGTTTTCTCTGCAAAAAGTTGTAATCTTGGTATAACTTACATCTTAGATTTCCAGGCCGGAGACCAGGAGATGGCACACGAGTTCTGGCTCACCAACATCCGGGACTCATACATCATCGGCCTGGACCTGCTGACCCACTGGGGGGCCTGTGTTCATGTGCCAGGGGCAACCATCACCCTTGGCACAAAGACTGTGGCCTTTCAGTCTGCTCAGGAGAGGCACAGACCAAGGATCGGCAAGCCAGATGCCAACCAGCCGCTGCCCATCAGGCACAGAGCCTATGTACATCGTCACCTCATCAACCCAAAACACCGTCCAAGCCGGCCACCGGCACACCCACCACCAGCCCTCCTGCACCACCCCAACCTGCCTCAGCCCTGCCCACTAAGCCTACTTTTCTACCCTCCACTGAGACGACTGGGCCATACATGACTTGTGGCAACGTAGCCGCAATGGCCTAGACCCGCAGCAATGCTACCAGTTGAAATGCCTCCTCGATGACTTCACAGATATGTTCGCTGCTAGAGACGAGCACTGCTGGCAGATGAGGCTGGTTCAGTATACCATCAAGACCAGCCCTGCCCAGCCCATCCATCTATGGCCCCGTTGGCTGGCCCTTGCTAAACGACAGGTGGCGGGAGACAAAATCCGCGAGATTGTTGCTGCCGGGGTGATTGAGCCCTCCAACAGTCCCTGGGTGGCTCCAGCCATCTTAGTGAGGAAGAAGGACGGCGGCTAGTGGTTCTGTATAGATCATTGATGACCTGGTCCGTCACAAAAAAGGACTCTTATTGACTCCCTTGGATCGACGATGACCTCGACCACATCACAGGGTCCCACTGGTTCAGCTCCCTCGACCTACGCAGCTGCTACTGGCAGGTAGAGCTGGCCCCTGACGTGAGACCGAAGACTGCTTTCACCATCAGGCAGGTTCCGTGGTAGTTCCGTGTCTTGCTGTTCAGGCTCTGTACTGCACGGGCTACATTTTAAAGGCTGATAGAAAGGGTGTTGCTGGACATGCCCTGGAGCCGTTGTATTGTGTACCTCAAAGACCTCCTAGTAAGTGTCAGCAACTTTGACAGAGCCCTGTCCAACCTGCATGAGGTCCTCGCTGCCATCTGTCAGGCCGGACTGTGGCTGAACCCTGCCAAGTGTCACCAGCTGAAAAGAGAGACTAAGTTCCTGGGCCTTGTAGTCAGTGAGCATGTTGTAGCTACAGACCCAGCTAAGGGTGACTTTGCCACTATTGCCAGTCCACTCTACCGCTTCACTGACAAGGGCCGGCCATTTGACTGGGATGATACCTGTGCCGCAGCCTTCACCCAACTCAAGGTGGCTCTCACCGAAGCCCCAGATCTGGCCTACCCGGGCACCTAACAGTCCTTCATCGTGGGCACTGATGCCAGTAACGTGGGGATTGGAACTCTCCTCTCCTAGCTGGGAGGGAACAGAGGGCGAGCTGTGGCCTACTTCAGTCGCACCCTAAGTTGGGCAGAAAAGAACTACTTTGTCACCCGATGCAAGCTGCTGGCAGTGGTTCTGGCAGTAAAATACTTACGGCTGTATTTGCACAGCGGCCACTTCCTCATCTGGACCAACCACGCCTCACTTACCTGGCTCTTGAACTTTAAGCACCCTGAGGGTCAAGTGGTCCGATGGCAGGAGACCCTTCAAGAGTATGACTTTGAAATGCAACATGGGGTGGGGTAACATCATGGCAACGCCGATGTGCTCTCCCGGCACCCCTGTGCGGCATTTGAGTACTGCTACTGCCAGTGGCAAGAGGAACGGGACCAGGTGATGCCAATGGTGGCAGCCATCCAGGCAGCTAACAAGGAGAGGTGGTCCCATTTAACAGCAATTAAGGCAGCAGAAGGAGGCAGATGTGACCCTGGCACTGGTGAGGAGCTGGGTTGAGACAGGGAGGTGCCCCGAAGGGACAGAGGTGTCAGCACTGGGGCCCGAGGTAAAGGCCTACCACTCGCAGTGGGCCAACTTTGAGTTCTACAGTGGGTTGGTGTACTGGCGGTGTCTCACTCCGGGACAAGGGAGTGACCTCTTGCAGCTATTAGTGCCCTGTGTGCTCCATCACCCGCTTCAGAGTTCCCACCGAGCTCCACTGTGACCAGGGGTGGAACTTCGAGTCCCAGGTCTTCAGTGAGGTCTGCCAGCAGCTGGGGGTGAAGAAGATGAGGATGACACCACTCCATCCTCAAAGTGATAGGCTGGTGGAATGGTTCAATTGTACCCTAGCCACTCAAATTGCCATCCTCACCAGCCAACATCAGCAGGACTGGGACTGCCACCTCACCTTGGTCCTGTGATCCTACTGGACTGCTGTTCAGGAGTCCAGCCAGTGCACACCCGCTGCCCTCATGCTTGAGCGGGAACTCTGGACACCAGTGGACTTAGTTTTTGGGACCCTGCCTGAGCCTAAGATTAACGGGGGGAAAGAGATGGACTACCTCCGGAGACTGAGGGATCACCTGCAAGTAGTCCTCGACTACACCCACCAGATCCAGCCCAACTCTGGGGCATGGTAGAAGAGGGCCTATGACACCCGGTGCCTTGGGAAGGCCTTCACGTGAGGGGCTATGGTATGAGTGTGTTGTCCTGTTTGCAAGAAGGGGATTTCCCCCAAGCTTTGCAGCCACTGGCAGGGGCCCAGAGAGGTCGTGGACCAGCTGTCTGAGTTGGTGTACTGGGCGTGCATGCCCGGCCAGGGGCACATGGTTGTGCTGCACCAGCACAGACTCTTTCCACACCGCCCCCTTGTTGGGACCATTGTTGTTCCATACCACCCCTGTTGTTGGGGACCAGGAGTGACAGTAGCACCCCATGCGCTGATCAGTGTACTTCTCCTCCAGTTGCACTTCCTATGAGCCATGGGTGGCTTGTTCACCAGCAACGCCCCCTGGGACATTTGAGGTACTATGTCTTGGGTGATGGAGTTGTCAAGGACAATTGACCCCTCAGGTGGGGGCTATGCAGTGACCGGAAGAGATGGGTCACTGTACTGATGATGGCTACGCTCTGGGGAAGCACAAATAATTATGGAACAGAGGAGCTGCCATTCAAATTGAATCCTTGCCTGTTGCCTCTCCTTTCCTGGCAGTTCCATTTGGTTCTGGTGGTGTGTTAAAATTAAACAGCACTCCTGGGGTTTTGCAGTGTATGGAACACCGGAGTTGCAATTGAAAGATATCTCTATGACTCATTCTCCACACCGGCTCAACACAATACAATTGAAAAATTTGGGAAAACTGCAAATGAATTATTGTCATTCATGGCATCACAAACTGAGGATATTGTGGACGACGTCAACTCAAAAATATGAAATATCTTTGACAACATTGCACCTGTTAAAATTAAAAACAGAAGAAAAGCCCCCTGGAGAGGGTCTAAGGACAGGATGTTGTGTTGCTGTAAAGTCCACTGATGCAAATTTGTAATTTGTGACTGTAGGTTATAAAAACACAATTGGCTTGACTTTACTTGGAGAATTGGAGTGGTTGTTAGCAAGCTTAAGAGAGAGTGCCACCAGGCAAAATGACAGTGGAGAAAGACTAATCTTCTGGTTGACATTACAATCTAAAAGAATAGACTGAATAAGTACAACAAAGAAATTAAACAGGCCAGTCAGTTTCTTTTCTCTAAAATCATTAAATAAGATATTAACAATAGTAAAGTGTTCTTCTCTACTGTTGATCAACTTATTAATCCACCATCTTCAAAACCATCACAGATGCTGTCCACTGAAAAATGTGAGCAATTTTCTACATTCTTCAATAACAACATTATTCACATTAGACAGAATATTAGTGCCTCAAGATCCAGAAATTAACCTACTCTCCAGTTCTCGAGAAATATCACTGGTGCCATGTCTCACTTTGACCCTGTAGACCTTAAAAAAACTAGACAATATTGTTGGGCAGCTCAGGTCCTTCACCTGCTGTTTCGATCCTCTCCCTACTCCATTTTAAAAAACTTTTTAACTGCTTAGCACCCGAGGTATTAGAAATTATTATTAACTGCTCTCTTCACTTAGGTATATTTCCTGAAGCACTTAAAACAGCTTTTCATTAAACCACTACTGAAGAAGAGCAACCTTGATGCAACAGTATACGCCCATTTTCAATTTACCGTTCCTCAGCAAAATGCTTGAGAAAATTGTTTATTCTCAGCCTAATAACTATTTAACATCAAACAAGCTTTTATCACTTTGTCAGTCAGGTTTTCGATCTCACCATAGCACAGAAACAGCACTTATCAAAGTTGTGAACAATCTGCATATGAACACAGATTCTAATAAATTATCTGATATTGTGCTCTTGCATCTCAGTGCCACCTTTAACCCTGTTGAACATGGTATTTTACTAAAGAGATTAGAAAAATGGGTTGGCCTATCTGGCCTGGTTCTGAACTGGTTTAGAACCTATCTACAGGACAGGCAGTTCTTTGTGTCTATTGGAGACTTTGCCTCAGACAATGTGGGCATTATGGGTGGGTTCGATTCTTGGACCCAAGGGTTGATTCTTGGACCATTACTATTACTATTTAATCTCTATATGCTCCCACTCGCACATGTTACACAGAAGTGCAAAATAAATGACCATAATTATGCAGATGATTCACAACTGTACATATCCCTATCTTCTGATGAACTATAGATACCATACACTCCCTAACTCAGTGTTTTGACAATTTTAATCTATGGATGTCAGACAACTTTATACAATTGAACAAATACAAAACAGAAAAGCCCATGTTTGGTGCAAATACACAGAGACAGAATTGCAGCTCATCTCAGCTCTCTTGTGTCTGCAGTACAAAAGTGAAGCTAGAAATCTCGGTGTAATCATAGATGGCGATCTAAATTTTAAAAGCCATATCAATCATTTCACAAGATGAGCCTTCTACCGTCTTAAAAACATTTCAAATCTAAGAGGTTTTCTATCAAAATCAGTCTATGAGAAATTAATCCATGCATTTATAACAAGTAGAACACAGCCACTGAGGATGCACAAGCCAGTGCATCCTTAGTGCCGGTCCCAAGCCCGGACAAATGGGGAGGGTTGCGTCAGGAAGGGCATCCAGCGTAAAATCTTTGCCAAATCAAATATGCAGATCATAAATAAGACTTACATACCAGATCGGTCGAGGCCCGGGTTACCAACGACCGCCACCGGTACTGTTAACCAGCAGGGTGTCGGTGGAAACTATGCTACTGTTGGGCGAAGGAGAAGGAGAGGGGGAAAGCATGTCCAGAGGCAGCAAGAGAGGAGGAAGGGTAAGCATGTGGAGGTGAGAGTTGGAACTTTGAATGTTGGCACTATGACTGGTAAAGGGAGAGAGCTGGCTGACATGATGGAAAGAAGAAAGGTAGGCATACTGTGTGTGCAAGAGACCAGGTGGAAGGGGAGTAAGGCCAGGAGTACCGGAGGTGGGTTCAAACTCTTCTACCATGGTGTGAATGGGAGGAGTAATGAGGTAGGGGTAATTCTGAAGGAAGAGTATGTCAAGAGCGTGCTGGAGGTGAAGAGAGTGTCAGACAGAGTGATGAGTATGAAGCTGGAAATTGAAGGTTTATTGCTGAATGTTATCAGCACATATGCCCCGCAAGTTGGGTGTGAGATGGATGAAAAAGAAGAATTCTGGAGTGAGTTGGATGACATGGTGGAGAGGGTACCCAAGGAGGAGAGAGTGGTGATTGGAGCGGACTTCAATGGGCATGTTGGTGAAGGGAACAGAGGTGATGAGGAGGTGATGGGAAGGTATGGAGTCAAGAAGAGAAATGTGGAAGGACAGATGGTGGTGGATTTTACGAAAAGGATGGAAATGTCTGTGGTGAATACATATTTCAAGAAGAGGGAGGAACACAGGGTAATGTACAAGAGTGGAGGAAAGCGTACACAGGTGGACTATATCTTATGTAGAAGGCGCCATCTAAAAGGGATTGGAGACTGCAAGGTGGTGACAGGGGAGAACGTAGCTAGGCAGCATCAGATGGTGGTCTGTAGGATGACTTTGGAGACCAAGAAGAGGAAGCGAGTGAAGACACAGCCGAAGATCAAATGGTGGAAGTTGAAGAAGGAAGACCGTTGTGTGGAGTTCAGGCAGGAGTTAAGACAGGCACTGGATGGTAGTGAAGAGTTGCCAGATGGCTGGAAAACCCCTGCAGACATAGTGAGGGAGACAGCTAGGAAGGTACTTGGTGTGTCATCAGGACAGAGGAAGGAAGACAAGGAGGGTGGAATAAGGAAGTACAGCAAATTATACAGAGGAAGATGTTGGCAAAGAAGAAGTGGGATAGTCAGAGAGATGAAGAAAGTAGACAGGAGTACAAGGAGATGCAGCGTAAAGCAAAGAGAGAGGTGGCAAAGGCAAAGGAAAAGGCGTATGGTGAGTTGTATGACAGATTAGACACTAAGGACGGAGAAAAGGACTTGTACCGATTGGCTAGACAGAGGGGCCAAGCTGCAAAGGATGTGCAGCAAGTTAGGGCGATCAAGGATAAAGATGGAAATGTGCTGACAAGCGAGGAGAGTGTGCTAAGAAGGTAGAAGGAATACTTTGAGGCGCTGATGAATGAAGAAAATGAGAGAGAGAGAAGGTTGGATAATGTAGGGATAGTGAATCAGGAAGTTCAGCGGATTAGCAAGGAGGAAGTGAGGGCAGCTATGAAGAGGATGAAGAGTGGAAAGGCAGTTGGTCCTGATGACATACCTGTGGAGGCATGGAGATGTTTAGGGGAGATGGCAGTGGAGTTTTTAACTAGATTGTTTAACACAATCCTGGAAAGTGAGAGGATGCCTGAGGAGTGGAGAAGAAGCATACTGGTACCGATTTTCAAGAACAAGGGCGATGTGCAGAACTGTAACAACTACAGAGGTATAAAGGTGACAATCAGTGACCAGCAGTATGGTTTCATGCCACGAAAGAGCACCACAGATGCGATGTTTGCTTTGAGAATGTTGATTGAGAAGTATAGAGAAGGCCAGAAAGAGTTGCATTGTGTCTTTGTAGATTTAGAGAAAGCTTATGACAGAGTGCCGAGAGAGGAGGTGTGGTATTGTATGAGGAAGTCAGGAGTTGCAGAGAAGTATGTATGAAGTATGAGTGGTGCAGGATACGTATGAGGGAAGTGTGACAATGGTGAGGTGTGCGGTTGGAATGACAGATGGGTTCAAGGTGGAGGTGGGATTACATCAAGGATCGGCTCTTAGCCCTTTCTTGTTTGCAATGGTGATGGACAGGTTGACGGACAAGATCAGGCAGGAGTCTCCATGGACGATGATGTTCGCGGATGACATTGTGATCTGTAGCGAGAGTAGGGTGCAGGTTGAGGAGAGCCTGGAGAGGTGGAGGTATGCACTGGAGAGTAGAGGAATGAAAGTCAGTAGGAGCAAGACGGAATACCTATGTGTGAATGAGAGAGAGGACAGTGGAATGGTCAGGATGCAAGGAGTAGAGGTGACAAAGGCATTTGAGTTTAAATACTTGGGGTCAACTGTCCAAAGTAACAGGGAGTGCAGTAGAGAGGTGAAAAAGAGAGTGCAGTCAGGTTGGAGTGGGTGGAGAAGTGTGTCAGGAGTGATTTGCGACAGAAGGGTATCAGCAAGAGTTAAAGGGAAAGTTTACAAGATGGTTGTGAGACCAGCTATGTTATATGGTTTGGAGACAGTGGCACTGACGAAAAGACAGGAGGCGGAACTGGAGGTGGCAGAGTTGAAGATGCTAAGATTTTCACTGGGAGTAACGAAGAAGGACAGGATTAGGAATGATTATATTAGAGGGACTGCTCAGGTTGGACGGTTTGGAGACAAAGCAAGAGAGGCAAGATTGAGATGGCTTGGACATGTGTGGAGGAGAGATGCTGAGTATATTGGGAGAAGGATGCTGAATATGGAGCTGCCAGAGAAGAGGAAAAGAGGAAGGCCAAAGAGGAGGTTTATGGATGTGGTGAGGGAAGACATGCAGGTGGCTGGTGTGACAGAGGAAGACGCAGAAGACAGGAAGAAATGGAAACGGATGATCCGCTGTGGCGACCCCTAACGGGAGCAGCCGAAAGTAGTAGTAGTAATTTAAAACAAGTAGACTAGACTACTATAATAGACTATTCACCGGCCTCCCAACATCAGTTGTGCACCAACTACAGTTAATTCAAAATGCGGCATCAGGTGTTCTCACCAGAACTAAAGCGTATGAACACATTACACCTGTTTTTAGATCCCTGCACTGGCTCCCCATCAAAACTAAAATTGATTTTAAAATTCTGATACTTGTATACAAAGCTCCAAATGGCCTTGTACCTCAGTATAAAAAGACATAAAAATAGGTACAAACCACCAAGAGCTCTCAGGTCCAGAGGCAGTGGTCTTTTTACCATCCCTCATGCTAGGTTTGGAGCAAGGGAACCTGCATTTTGTATTTACACCACAAGTAGATAGAACACCCTACCTGAGGACCTGAGAGAGGCCCCCAAACTGGACACATTTAAAAGCAGGTTAAAAACCTTACTTTTTAAAACAGCATATGACTAAGTTATTTGTGTGTGTGTGTGTGTGTGTGTGTGTGTGTGTGTGTGTGTGTGTGTGTGTGTGTGTGTGTGTGTGTGTGTGTGTGTGTGTGTGTGTGTGTTGTATATTTGTATATTCTGGTTCGAATCCTGCACTGCACTAACAACTGGTGATGCACACATTTATCTTCTACATTTGCACTTTTAAGATTGTTTCGATTGTATTGCCATTGCATGTGAAGTGCATTGTGTTGCCCATGTATGAAATGTGCTACATAAATAAAGTTTGTTGTTGTTGTGTATATAGGTACAGTAGTTGAAGCCTCTACAGCAAGAGGTTAAGTTTTGCTTTGGCACCTCCATCAATAAAGACCAAACAAGGGCCTTGCATCAGTACGACACTGCATTTTGGGACCCTGCAGTAACAACAGCTATAGCTTTACAGGCTTCTGTAGCTGAATCTTTATCAATGGGTGTGTTCGGTCTGGGACCCTTTTTTATTTTTAATTATGAATTGTTCATCAATGGGCATCACTTACATCGGTATGTTGTTCCCTTGGGCTGATTGATGGACAACCAGGGTGGGGCCGATGGTCCAATATAAGTGATTCCATGTTTGCATAGCCTGTAACCTAGCCATGCTTGACACAACGCAGCACTTCATTCCATTCAGATTCCAATGATGGAATAACATAACCGCAAACTTATCGATACACAATAAAGTTAGTGCATGTGTTATCAGGAAGCAGGGACTAGGAATACTTTGTCATTTCATGTACTTGTGTACATGAAATTAAACAAAATGTAATTTCCCCAGCCCCCAGCAGTGCAACACAAAGACAAAAACACATGCCCAGAAACTACAAGAACTACAAGAACACACATGTCCAAACTAACACAAATACCCAAACTAAACAAAATAAACTAATAAACCACTGTCCAAGAGACTGAACGCCAGCCAGGATGACTGTCAGAAGCGCCGGTCTGCATGGGCTAGCAGTTAGCTTAGCCTGCCTCACTTCCGCGTCCTGTCAGACCGCCCTCAGTGTTACCTCTTCGTGCACAGCTCCAGGCAGGGCCGTGGTCCCTGGGCCCACCAGATGCAGCAGACTAAGCTCTCCCAGCCGATCCAGCACCAGCTCTCCCCGCCATCAAACCAAGACAAACCTTAAACGCAGACGTGGATAAAAACACTGAATGGACGGTACTGGGTGAGGCCGCCGCAAACGTGAATTCGCGCCGCCATCTTCCCACACCGGAAGCGGGAAAAAAACAAACATTGTTTGTAATCAAGGATATGGTAAATAATCTACATTATTATTTTTTTAATTGCAAAAAATACACATACAGGAATCAACTTAACAGCAATGTACATGCAACTTAAAAAAAAGAATCTACATATGCGTATGATGTCGTTTCATACCTTATTATTTTAATATCCTTCTTGTTATTTAATCTCTATATTGTACTTTATTTCTTAATCACTTTTTTATACCTTTATGTATGACTGAATTGCCTTCACGTATTAAATGTGCTATATAGATTAGCATGCCTTGGTGCTAGGTTAAGGCATGACATACTCAGACAGGCAGCATACAAGTGCGTGCAGAGGTTATTGCAAAACAGGAGTCAGGTAGAGAAAAGAGTATGGCAACATGCAGAATGCAACGGATGGAGCTGGGAGGGAAGGCTACTGGTGAAAATGTCAAGGAGAAGTTATCAGTGCCAAGGTGATGCTAGCAATACTGCCTGGGGTGCAGTGAATTTGAGGGGTGGAAACAAAGGGAGATTGGGAGCTAACGAGGGACAGGTGTGAGTAATTAGAAGCCAGGGGAATGAGGGCGTGGGCGTGGCTGGGACAGTGAAACAGCAAAGGAAATGCAGAGAAAAGATGCAACAGCACTCTGCAAAATTTGTGCTAATGGTGGAAAACTGCAAACAACTTTTGATGCCCCCCCCAGTAATATATAAATAAAAATTGAAATAGATAAAAAAGAATAGAACATAATTTTTCAAAATCCACCATAAGAGTTTTTTCCCCCTCAGCGGCTTTCTCACAGCAGTTTCTAATTCTAAAAAAAAAAAAAGAGGCTGGGTTTGTATAGTGACTTTGCATTTAATTAGTTCA
>NC_079217.1:48888480-48985980 GCF_029633865.1 Lampris incognitus | reverse complement strand
ATGATCCGTCTTCTAGAATGGATAAACATGCAATATGTGGACACGGTAGCAGTAGCAGTTGGACGGGCATCCGGGTAGCGTAGCGGTCTATTCTGTTGCCTACCAACACGGGGATCGGCGGTTCGAATCCCCGTGTTACCTCAGGTTTGGTCAGGCGTCCCTACAGACACAATTGGCCATGTCTGCGGGTGGGAAGCCGGATGTGGGTATGTGTCCTGGTCGCTGCATTGGCACCTCCTCTGGTCAGTCGGGGCGCCTATTCGGGGGAAAGGGAACTGGGGGAAATAGCGTGATTCTCCGAAGTGCTGCGCCCCCCTGGCGAAACTCCTCACTGTCCCGTGAAAAGAAGCAGCTGGCGACTTCACACGTATTGGAGGAGGCGTTTGGTAGTCCTGCAGCCCTCCCCGGATCGGCAGAGGGGGTGGAGCAGCGACCGTGACGGCTCTGAAGAGTGGGGTAATTGGCCAAGTATAATTGGGAGAAAAGGGGGGGAAGGGAGTAGCAGTTGGAGATTTACAAGCCGTATCAGTCGCTGCTCCACCCCCTCTACCGATCCGGAGAAGCCTGCAGACTACCGCATGCTTTCTCCGGTGGAATCGCCAGCCGCTTCTTCTCACCTGACAGTGAGGAGTTTCACCCGGGGGACACACATACAGTGGCGCCACCAAGGGGTGGCCATGGACACGCTGATATTATCCCTGCCCCCCCCCCCGCTGGCCCCCCCAGCCACGAGTCGCATATGCAGAATATGCTTCTGATTATGCATAATATGCTTTTATCTGATATTTTACATTAGGTGGTGTTCATTTAAATCAATAATGTATATTTTTCTTAACTCTCATATTGACAGGTTTCAGCTAGCCTATACAGTATACTACATCATAGAATTCCTGAAATTCAGTCATGGCTTTTAGTTTTGGTGTGCCACCCCAAGATTTTCAGTGGCCCCATTTGGCCACCCCTATGAAAAATTTCTTGGGGCGCCCCTGCACACATATTTAAGTACCCTAAAATTATTGGGATTTTTTTTTTAATTTGAAGCTTCAAATATTACTAAGTTTCAGGTTTGATTTTCTTGTAACTCTGCTCTAATTCAATGTAAATTAAGTTATATAGAATCCACGTGTGTGGGTTGAGGGGCGTGATGGGGGGGGGGGTATGATTAATGTTTGTTGTGTGTACTTGTGCACCAGCAGTTTTTATCTACAGCTTGGAGGAGAATCAAGTGTTCCCCTTTAATGGTGTAATAGTATAACATAATCTAATAGTACCGTGGCCATCTCTGATGCCTCGAAGCGAGAGGGCCCCAGTTCCAGTTCCTGTGTTCACCCTAAAATGGATTAAAAGGTAGGATGATGGATGGATGGATCAGTGCATAATACTATTGTGTAATTACAGAATAATTATACACGTGGTAGATTTAATTTAAGTCTAAACTACGGACATCTAAGTTCTTAATTCAACTGTTCACTTCCTGGCTTGGGCACATGTAGAGATGAGGGCAAAGCGCGACAGGATCAAAACTGAGAGTCCGGGGGGGGGATTCATCCATTTTTTGCTTTATTTCTTTTTTTTTTTTTTAGAAAAAATCCACACACCATAAAAATTACATGTACAAAACTATAAGATTTGAAATTGCTTTATGTACACATACAAAAGATAAAGCCCAAAGAAAAGGTGATAGGAGTACAGAGGGAAAGGCGTCTTGTGTTTCTGCTGAGGGGGGAGGGAAGGGAAGGGGAGGGGAGGGGGGGGGCGTCAGAGGGTTTGAGGCTCGGAGTCCATTCGCTCTTATGGCAAATATTATTTCAGCCATACTGCAATCTCTGGGGCCATTTGTTTCAACCAACGTCCGGGGTCCATGATAATGTTGATGATGATGCTGATGTCAGTGATTATCTGGGAGACAGAACTCGTAAAAAAAAAAAAAAAACATCCGGGGGGAGGGGGGGGGCATTTGTTTTAACCGCGAGGAACACAAATAACACACATTAACCAACACAACTGGGATAGTGAAGAATCCATAACACCGATACCCCCGGGAGAACGAGACAACCATTTCACCATTTGTTTTCGCAGCCTGCAGTGTGCATTTCCATGGTAATGTGTCCAGCGTTGTGATGATTGATGTCCAAAAGTGTCTCTGAGTGGGACAGGAGGACGCATCTGATCCGCAGCGGATGTTGTCGTGGAGATGACCTATTATCTGTGTGCTGTGCACATGTAAACACAACCCGCGCTCCTTGACTGTGATGAACATGATTAATGAATGAGAACAGTGGTGGTTGTGACAAGGCATGCAATTAAAACATTTTACCCACCACTACTATTAACCATGAATATGAATTATTCTGATTTTGCATGTTAGACCTTAAGGTTGATGATAATATGATAATATAATGATATAATAATAATAATAATAATAATAATAATATATATATATAGATGATAATATGATAACATAATCATGATGTTGATGGTAATAACAACCATGACAATGAGAACAGTGGTGGTTGTGACAAGGCATGCAATTAAAAATGTTACCCACCACTATTATTAGTCATGGATATGAATTATTCTGATTTTGCATGTTAGACCTTAAGGATGATGATAATATGATAATATAATGATATAATAATAATAATACATATCAATAACAATATTAGTAATAATAATAATATATAGATGATAATATGATAACATAATCATGATGTTGATGGTATTAACAACCATAACAATGAGAACAGTGGTGGTTGTGACAAGGCATGCAATTAAAAATTTTACCCACCACTATTATTATTCATGAATATGAATTATTCTGATTTTGCGTGTTAGACCTTAAGGATGCGTGCGACTCTCAAGTGCTGTGTGCCTGTAAGCCTACTCTGGGATGCTGATGAGGATAAACTGTAGACAATGATGTTGATGGTAAATCACAATGATAATGATGAAAGGTCAACAATACTGAATAATTTTTTTGATGATGATGATGATTATGGTGCTGATGATGATTATGATGATGATGGCGATGATGGTAACAACTGAGGTTGTAATGTGTGCTGATTTGGGAAAGTAATGCCCCAAACTTTTTTCAGTCTCATGTGTCCATACGAGTGTCTTTCTTCCCCCTCTGTTTGTCTTGTTGTCTTGTTCATTGTTTCTGTTTGTCCCAGATGGGGATTTTTCCTCCTGATCGCCGGCTCTGGATGTATAAACCTGGAGAAAGGAAGAGGAGGGGACAGCAACAGGGAGACGGACAGGAACAGGAGAATTCATGAGAGAAAAGAAAGAAAGATACAATCAATCAATCAATCAATCAAACAAACAAACAAACAAAGAATGACAGCAAGGTTAGTTGGATAGCAAACATATCACATCCAGGAAATCAATTTACTTTGTAAAAGAGGGTCACCTTGAAAATAAGAAGAATATGTTTATCTTAAAAGATATTTCTCAGCCAGAAATTTCTTTTGTTCCATGAAATGAAAAATTAATTTTCGTTCTAGTTAGCCCTTTTTGTCTGCACTTACTTCAAATCGATTTAACACCATGATCTAGAAATTCACAAAGGAATGAATTGCTTTATTTTTGTGTTTATAAGAATATTTTTTCTTCTCTTAAGAAATACAATATTGTATGTCACACTGCACTTACGTGTGCACACCAATAAAAATGTACAATGAGCGGGCAGCAAGATTAAGAGAAGATCTTCTCCACCAAAATGAAACTAGCCAAAAGCATATCAACATCGACTTTCTTCTAACATGCCAGCCATATTGGCTGTTGGTCAAATCAAACTCCCTCACCCACCACATCTCATCCAACCATTCTGTTTCACTCAGCTATAGATTGAATCATGATGCTCTGAATGCCATTTCATGGGACCTTCAAGTCACTTCCAGTGTTTATTAAACTGTGGGTTACAAGTCCCAAAATGGGTCACAAGCTAGGTTAGGTCGCCACACGAAAATGTCTTGAAGTTAATTTGGGCCCCAAAATGAGCAAGATATCTATCTATCTATCTATCTGTCTGTCTGTCTGTCTGCTAGTCTAAACTACCTGCATGCCAGATGTACTGTTTGTCCATTCCATTTGTGTGAATCTGACCGAAACAGTAGCTAATTGAATTTCAAAGATGTGTGGAGGTAGTCAAGTCATGTCAACCTTATCACACAAATGTCTCAACACACTTCAGATAAGGAAAAACAAAGTTGCTGATCTATCTTTTCCTGCAAATCTTTTGTCTACTTCTGGGGATTTCCAGGGTCTGGCCCAATAAATAAAATGTACCTGATGTATTTCCAGTGAGTCAAACTATAATAAAATTCAATGTTTGCCTGGGATATGTGTCTGAACTGGAGGACTGTTGAGGTGTCATTGTTAATCAATTGTTGTTGACAGGACTTTAGGCCACATTACACATTGGAATAAGATGGCGGTGCGAGGGATACAGCGGCTACCGCAGCTCCCTATTCAGTGCTATGTTTTCTTTGTTATTTATGTGTTAGTTTTAAGTATATTTACAAGTGTAGGTTGTGCGCCCTTGTACAGCCGTCAGGAACTTTTAAACCTCAGAATGGATTACACACTTCCCTCTACCATTACGGACAATTTCCCCATCGATATTATCCGCTCACCGGCCTCGCAGTGGAAACGCTGCCCCCGTCAGCAGTGTGAATAGAAGAGGAGGAAACGAGGCGGGCTACATGCCAAGCTAAGTAGCGCTCCCTTCAGAGTTTCCCTCCCCAGCATCTTCATGGCTAATGCCTGATCGTTAGCTAACAAAATGGATGAGATAAGACTCAGGCTATCCTCTCAGGAAAGGCTGGAGAACTAGGGTCTGCTGAAGTTTACGGAGACTTGGCTCAACAGCAACATAGCCAACTCGGCTGTCGAGCTAGTGGAAGGCACAGCCTTCTGTGCCGACAGGACAGCGGACTCCGGCAAGATCCGCAGAGCAGATTTGAGTATTTATTTCAATAACACTTGGTGCAACAATATAAAGATCGTTGAAAGGCATTGCTCTGCTGATCTCAAGCACCTTATGATTCAGTGCAGGTGATTTTTACCTGCCCAGGGAGCTAACGGCCATTACCCTTCAAGGATGTGTTCTGATTCCCCTCCTTTTCTCTCTCTTTACCCATGACTCCCTGCCAACTCACCCTTCAAATGTAATAGTTAAGTTTGTGGATGACACCACAGTCATTGGCTGTATCACCAACAATGATGAGACAGCCTACAGGGACGGGATTCAGCACCTCACATCATGGTACACTATGGACAATCTTGTCCTCAATATGCAGAAGATGAAGGAGCTGATTGTGGACTTCTGGAGGCCTAGAAGCTGCAGCCACTCCCCCATACACATCAATGGGGTGGAAGTGGAGCATGTCTCCAGCTTTAAATTACTTGGAGTCCACATCAGCAAGGACCTTTCCTGGACATCAAACACCCAGGCCCTTTTGAAAAAGGACCAACAACACCTAATTTCCTGAGGAGGCTGAGAAGCGCCTGTCTATACCCCAAAATTCTCACAAACTTCTACCACTGCACCACAGAGAGCATCCTGGCCAGCTGCACCTCAGTAGACCAGAAAGCTCTGCAGCGGGTCATCAAGGTGGCCCAGCATATCACCAGTACCCAGCTCCCAGCCATAAAAGACATTTATCACAAATGCTGCCTTCAAAGGGGTCTCAGCATCAGCAAAGATCCCACCCAACCCAACCATGGACTGTTTTCCCCCCTGCACTCAGGGAGGCGCTACAGGAGCCCCAGAGCCCACATTACCAGGCTCAAAAACAGCTTCTGTCCCCAAGCGGTTATCCACCTGAACCTGGCTACCTATTGAATGTCTCTAGATATTTTCAAATATTTTGTACTCTTGCTCTTTTTAACTTATTTTTAGCTTTTGGTCTTCATGTATGTATATATCTTATACTGTGTTTGCTACGTTTGTCTATGTCTGTCTTGCGCTGTTTGGTGAAGCCACAGCCCTCATTTCATTTTTAACATGTGCCTCATATTGTTTTTAATGAAAATATATTGAATTGAATTGAACTGAACTGAATTACACGGGTCAACTTTTTAGGCAGCTCGGAGAACAAAGAAGCCCCAAGAGTTGCTCCAGTTATTATTTTTCCTCATTCTGTGACAAGATATTTTTGAAAAGATTAAGATTGATGTAGAGATGGACACACAAGATCAACCCCTTGACTTTTTCACTCAAAAGTTCCTGGGGATACAAACTCAAGAAAAACTGAGTCTTTAAACTTCTTTTTTTTCTTCCATTTTAACCATTTATATTACTGATAAATAGAAAAGGTTTTAGCCTCTATACATTATGAACACAACAAGACATTTAAGAGCTTGAAGCCATCAAGGGGAAGAGCATACTGAAGACATCTCAGCAATACCTGCAATAAATCATCCCATGAATCCTCCCCAATTACTTTTGATTGATGATGAAATGTAAATTAAAATAATTGATCTGCATACCATCTTCCTTGTTAAAGTGAAACAAATTCAGTACTGCTGGCATCATTCCTCATAGTGTAATGCAGGCGTGTTGTCATGGATTATCTGTCACATTTGAAGTATTTGTATTGGAAAAAATGTGTGAGGCTCTTATATTATCTGTTAAGTCGTTGGCATTTTGAAATGCTAGATTTGGTGGCTAGACAGACTAACGTAAGATGACATGCAGAGGACAGAGCTTCAAACACTGGGCATAAAATGCCTGCCCTGCTAAAGGTGTCCTTTGGAAGGATACTTAAGTGGCTCTCAAACCTACTGTACATCATTTGGTATGAACCTTCTTAACTTGGATAATTTGAATCTTTTTCAGGAGTGAGTGTTCCATGAGTAATCTAGTGCACACCAAGTAAGCCCAAGTTTTAAAAAAAAAGACAAAAATCAATTTTTACTCTTTCTGTGGTGAGGGTCATGTCAGGTGTGGAAGTGAGTTTCTGAAGTTAAGAGCTAAAGGAAGGAAATTATGTAATATCATTCAATTTGAGTTCACAGCAAGCTGTTTTGATCAAGGCAAGACAACTAAACTACATATCCTGCATCACTATTATATACTTTTTTTTGCCACTCTTGACTTCCTCATACAATACCACACCTCCTCTCTCGGCACCCTGTCATATGCTTTCTCTATATTCACAAAAACACAATATAACTTCCTCTGGCCTTCTCTATACTTCTTCATCAACATTCTCAAAGTAAACATCACATCAGTGGTTTTCTCTTTTGTGTCATGAAACCATACTGCTGCTCGCTGATCATCACCTCTCATCTTAACCTATTACTCTTAATAACTTCATGTTGTGGCTGATCAACTTTATATCTCTGTAGTTACTACAGCTTTACATCACCCTTATTCTTCCTGTTAGCTACACTTCATGGCCAAAAATTTGTGGACACCCAAACATCACACCCATGTGTGCTTGTTGAACATCTCATGCTGCTATAACAGTCTTCACTCTTCTGGGGAGGCTTTCCACTAGATTGCGGAAAATGGCTGTGGGGATTCACTCCCACCCAGCCACAAGAGCGTTAGTGTTGTTGGGGAGAAGGCTGGTGTTCCAGTTAATCCCAAAGGTGTTGGATGTGGTCAGGGCTCTGTGCAGGCCAGTCTAATTCCTCCACACCAAACTCAGCAAACCCTGTCTTAATGGAGCTTGCATTGTGCATGGGGGCAGTGACATGCTGAAACAGGAAAGGACCTTCCCTTAACTGTTTCCAAAAAGTTGGAAGCACACAACTCTCTAGAACAGGAATGGGCAACATGATCCAGAAAGGGCTGGTGTGGGTGCAGGTCTTTGTTCTAACCAAATAGTTACACACCTGATTCTATTACTCAACGAATAGTCTTTGCTAAGGACTTTGATTTGTAGACTCAAGTGTGTAAGTGTTTGGTTGGAACAAAGACCTGTACCCACACTGGCCCCATCTTGATCATGTTGCCCATCCCTGTATTGTATGCTGTAGCATTAAGATTTGCCTTCAGTGGAACTAAGGGGCCAGGCCCAAACCATGAGAAACAGCCCGAGACCATTATTCCTCCTCCAACTGACTTTACAGTTGGCACTATGCATTCGGGCAAGTAACATTCTCCAGGCATCCACCAAACCCAGATTGGTCCGTCAGAATGCCAGATAGTTAAGCGTGATTCATCACTCCAGTAATTGTGTTTCCACTGCGCCAGAGTCGGATGGCAATGTGTTTTACACCACTCCACTCCGACACTTGGCATTAACGCATGGTGATCTTAGGCTTGTGTGCAGCTGCTTGGCCATGAAAACCCATTACATGAAACTCCTGACAAACCTTTCGTCTGCTGATGTTGTTTCCAGGGGCAGTTTGGAATGCAGTAGTGAGTGTTGAATTGAGGACAGACCATTGTTATACACTACGGCACTCGGCGGTCCTGTTCTGTGAGCTTGTGTGGCCTACTGCTTCATGGCTGAGCTGAGCTGTTGATACTTGTAGATGTATCCACTTCAACACGACAGACTTACAGTTGGCCAGGGCACATCTGGCATTGCAGAATTTGACAAACTGATTTGTTGGAAAGGTGGCATCCTATGACAGACCCAGACCCTTATCTCTTCAGTACGACCCATTCTACTTCCAATGTCTGGATATGGAGATGGCTATATGCTTGATTTTATGTAGCTACCCACAGAGGATCAGCTTCAGGAACCAGGAACAAATGCCGATTCCCCCAGCCCACAGCAGTGCAACACAAAGACAAAAACACATCCAAAAAACTACAAGAACTATAAGAACACACACATCCAAACTAAACAAAAAAATCACTGTCCAAGGGAATGAACGCCAGCCAGGATGACTGCCGGAACTGCCGGTCTGCATGGGCTAGCAGTTAGCTTAGCCTGCCCCACTTTCACATCCTGTCAGGCCGCCCTCGGTGTTACCTCCTGGGGCGCAGCTCCAGGCAGGGGCCGTGGTCCCTGGGACTACCGGACGAAGAAGACCAAGCTCTCCCAGCCGATCCAGCGCCAGCTCTCCCAGCCAGGCACCCTTGACACACCTCCCTACACTCAGGGGCGTGGCCACGTGGGGGCCACAGCCCCCAATGGTCAGAGCACCCCCCTTGAGCTGGCCCCCTGCCCCCCTTCCCCTCTCCCGAGTGGGTAAAAAATAAAAACGCCTGCACAGAAACAGTCAAATGGAAGCTGAAATACATGTATTATTATCATTAGCCTATTATTAAGTTTTGTCCTTTGCCACTAAAGTTATGAGCCCAATGGGCTCATATTTGTGTAAAAGCAAGAGTGTGTAAGTGCAGCATGGTAAGTCCAAGTGATGTAGCTTATTTATTTGTGTGTGTTCAGGATATGGAAATATTGACTTCATTGTGTACATTTTCCCTTCATGCAATTGAAATACTAAATGACATTTCTGTCTTCGGTCTTTACACTTTACAACACTTAAACCGTACCCCTTGCATTAACACCCGTGCATGGGACATGTAGATTAGATTAATGATACCATTCCATACCCTTTGGCTATACACAATCCATGGCACTGTTAAAAGGGCTATCATAATCTTCGAAAGTAGTTTTAAAATAGTAGTTTTGACAAGTGCCACCCTAATTAAATGGCTGGCCCCAGCTGGCCCCCCCAGTAAAAAAGTCCTGGCTACACCCCTGCCCGCACTCCACATGACGACATCAAAAACACCACAGTCAACGCCAGGCAAGGCCGCCGCCAGACCGCCCTCGGCGTTATCGGAACTGCCAGTCTGCATGGGCTAGCAGTTGACATATGCAATTGAAATAGCCAAATCAACTCATCAGAGATGTGTTCGCATACTTTTGGCCATATAGCGTATCTGTCAAACCCATTCTCCTGTGTGGCATGTTAGAAATCTAAAATCAGCCAGAATATTCCTCTGTGAACCACTAATGCATTTGGCTTGTGTCCTAATTTCCATTTGGGTTTGTATTTTAACCAGAGGGTGCACTTGATATTCAGCACCGTGAAACAATCTGGACCTAATACAATGTGAAAACTTTTAGAAGGGCGTTCTCCTTGAAATTGCCCTCAGTCTCAGTTGTACTGTTTCGTAAACAACTCAATGCTTCACCCTCTGTGACAGGAAAAGAACTTCCCAACAGCGATCAGTCAAATTAATGTTAATGTTACCATTAAATCTAAGCAAAACGGTACTGGCACGGACACTGACACTGCAACTGGTGTACAGAATGAGTTATTTCAAACGACAGGGTAAGGTGGTAGGCAGGTCAAATGTTGTTTTCTCGTTCTTTCCCCTGAAAGGTCTCACCAGCAGGAGACATTCAGGGTATGTTTGTGAAGAGACTAAGGATGCCATTCTTCTCCATCTTTCCTCAAATCAGCCCACTTTGGATTTCAAATTTTGGACTTCAAACTAGGATCATATCTGGAGATCATACAAACGTTTCAATGTAAGTAAAATCCAATCTCAAGCATAGTGCCTCTCTGTATGACAAGAATTTAACAGACGAAGCTCACAATAATTACAAGATTTCAAATCCACAATTTTAACACCCACCCACCCACACACACACACACTGCCTCCACACGCCTCCGTTGAATGTAACAGTCCTTGAAGCCTAACCTTTCAACACAATATAAGCCTTTGATAAACAAAATCAAGGCTATCAAAGTCCAGTCAAATCCAAGGCTTTATTTAACCTGACATTCTTAAAAAAAACAAAAACAAAAATTCTCCCTTTTCAAAACGTAACTCTATAACTCCTGACACTACTATATGTGCAAAGCCTTGGGTTTGCCAATAAACCAATAGGGCACAAGCAGCACTTTCTGTCTGTGAGACCTAGAAGCCTCCAAACTCTTGATTGTGGCCAAGCACCTCACAATGACTCTTTCTCTGCTATTATACTGCACAAGCCTCACAGAGTAAAAGAGTGAGATAGGGAATGGTAGATATAAATAAAAGATAGATAGATAGATAGAGATATAGATAGATAGACAATGAACATAAAGCCACACACACACACACACACACAACTGCTAGGTGTTGCTCAATATATCACATTTAGCGAGTGAAATATCAACAAATGACAGATGCACTGGTGCATTATGTCTGATGTGATTGCAGATGGGAGTCCAGTCCCCTCATGTAAATCAGCACTCAGAAATCAGTCAACGACTGCTCTGCTCTTTGCACGTCCAATTCATTTTGCTACTTCTGTATGCATTTGAAGAAATTAACAACTTAAAATAAGACTCGCTATCCAGACAATGCATCATCAATCTCTGCTTTGAGTAGCGGTTATGGTACAGAGAGCCATGGAGAAATGCAGGGAACACGCTGGAAATTCTGTGTGTGCTCTGATCATCTACAGCTCTTCTAGAATGGGGAAATACTTCTAGAATGTTTGCTTTTACTGGCTGTAAGGCAGGAAATGGGGAAATACTTCTAGAGTGGGGAAGTATGTGTACATTAGCTCAGGAGCAATTAGTGCAGCGGAGCACCTCAGCCCACAAATGTGAAGATGGAAAATTGAGCAGATGCTCTTAAAAAAGGCCAGTTTAGTTGATTTGTTTTTCTCGAATTCATTAAGGTGATTACGAAGTGATTTTGACAAAAAAAAAAAATCAAATCCAAACTGAAAACTCTCTGTCTCTCATACACACACACACACACAAATGCACACAAACACACAAGCATATAGACAGAAAGAGAAATGTGTATATTGACAAATGCACATATCAAAGATGCTGACACTGTGCCCATGGGGAACACACGGGTGTAACACATCGACTCGGACTCAGGAGGAGACCGTTGCCTGACTGACTGGCTGTAGGACCGTGACTGGCACTGATGTCACCACTTGGGACATGGGGGGGGGGGTTACGTTGTTGTCTACTCTGGTCCGTTCTGGCCGGTGTGAATAAAAGCGCACTTCCGGGGTCGTGCGCTGTATGGGGTTCGGGAGTTGTGATTAAAAAGAAAAAGACATCTCTGCCTCTCGACTCATTCGTCCGCGCCGGCTCACCACAATACTGCAGTGAATTCAGGGGGCAGCCGGGACCTCTCCCGCACCACAGGCGACTATATTAACCAGTCGATTAAGGGTCCAACCAGTTAGCCAAGGGCTCGCGAGTCTACTCATCCGTGGTCGTTACACCCCCCCCCCCCCACCCCCATCTTTGGGAAGCGAGTACCCGCGCTGCAGCATATCAGCTCCCTCACGCCTCTGGGCGCGCGCACTTCCGATGGCCTCACGGTCTCACCATCCCACTTCTGACACCAATGCAGCGGACTTGGGGGGCAGCCGGGAACCGCCGCCGCAGCCGCGATGCAAACCTGGGTCGCCCTGAGCTAACCTGTCGACTAACGGGTCCACCCCGTTAGCCATGGGCTAGCGGGTCTAGTCATCCGTGGTCGTTACAATACTGTTCACTTTAGTAGTTTGGCAGCGCCCCCTACTTAAAACATCTTCCCGCGTGCCTGCCCACATCTGTAGCAGAGGTCAGACGATTTATACATGAGCATTTGAGTTACATTGTGTGTGTGTGTGTGTGTGTTTCCCAGATTATTTGTGTAATTGAGCGCATCACCGGTCCCCCTGTGAAGACATTGTCTTTCTAGACCTGAGAAAAGGAAATAGAGTAACATACATTGTGCGTGTGCGTGTGTCAGCAGTAGAAATAGCTTGTGCCATCTATTATTCATTCTGGAGTGTTTTCAGGGGCACCAAAGACACTTCACAGCACAATACAACTGGAGCTGAACACACACTAAGTAGTCTCCCTCGCATCACGTGCTTTCCCCCCCTCCCTTCTCACTTTTTCACCCAGTATTTAACTCTTTTTCACCTGTTCTCCATCCGGCCCCCGCCTTCTTCGCTCCTTTTTTTTCTATGACCCTTTTTCTATTTCCCTTCCCCCCTCCCATGCTTCCTTTCTTCACTTCCCAGTCTTTCTTCACAATATGTTACCCTCATTTAAACCTTCCCTTAACATCTCCCTTTTCTTCCTCTTGCCCTCTCCCTGTTTTTACCCTGTCTCTCTTCCCCCAGACCTCCCGATTCCTCTCCCTCATTGCAGTTCTTACTCTTTCTCTCTCCTCCCATTTTCTTTCACCCCCTCCCTCTCCCTCCTCCATTCCTCTCTTATTTCTCCCCTCCCTCTCTCTCCTCCATTCCTCTCTCTCCCCCCCCCTCTCTTCCCCCTCCCTCTCTCGCTTCTCATCTCCCAGGCTGTCTCTCTTTTCCCTCCACCCTCTTCTCGTCTGTCCCGCAGGCACTGCTCACCTTGTTGTGCCCTTGTAGGACACGGATGTTACATCACCATGGGTTACGCTGGGCAAAACGCGTGCGCACACACTCACACACTCACACACACACACACACACACACACACACACACACACACACACAGCAAGCAGACTCATCTCAAGGTCCCACACGCACAAGCAGACACAGACACACACAGTGTGCATGTGCAACGTTACAGCGCATACGTGCATGTGACATGTAGTGGGCAAACAGCTGAAATAAGAGCCCGATGAAACAATCACATTTCAGGCATCGTTTAAGAAACGCCACAAGAGTAATCCCTCGCTGCTTGCTTCCTTCACCATACCTGCCGTAATCCACCATGCCTCCTTGCACTTGAAATGCATGTAACGTTTAACATCTTAAAAAGGTAAATTAGCTGCTAAACGTGCAAGCTCTAATAAGCATTCATTCTGTACATGACATCTGGAAAGCTTTGCGTTGCCATGGCAACGGTGTCACGCGGCCGAATGCCGCAGAGGCAGTAGTTAAAACACTGCACATTTATAAGAGCCTGCCCATGAAACATTTCTTACTCCTAGACTAAATGGTCATACGTTTACTTTAGCCGTCTACGAAGTGAAGGCTGTTAACCTGCCAGGACACAGGGTTAATCATATGGATGGATTTCCTGCTGGTGCAGCACCTGCCCCCCGGGCAAATGTGCTCGCTTTACAAGTAACACCGCTCCGTCTGAGAATTAACACACGATAATCCCCGAGCCAAGGATGATCCAGCAACGTTTGGGAGATAAATGCAACTCTCTCTTCAAACGAAGCAAACAGGAATCCAGTGGCGGCTGGTGCTACATGTATACATATATATATATATATATATATATGTGTGTGTGTGTGGGGGGGGGGCGCAATTTACCTTGGCGCAGCACACCTGACAGCTGCATTAATGTCCACACAGTCACAGAGTTATTAAGGACAATGTAGCCTATAGATTTTATCAGGGCTCGTAGACGGTGGATGATTGACAGTCGAGACGAGGCGTCGCGGTGGGTGTGAACATGAGTGACAGCCACGAGAACTGTCCAATCACATTATAGCAAAAAACATTAAAACCATACCAATTCGCTGGCAATAAAAGTGGGAGTGTCTGGGGCACACAGAACTGCGCCCCGTGGGAAATCTGAAGAAACCAGTTAGACAGCAGCCTCAGGTCACCTGCTCGCCAAACGTTTGAGGGCTTACATAAGGTATCGTTTGGGCAGTGCCCCTCACCCAGGAAGTATATGTATTCAGAAAGAAATCAACCAAATACCATTTGGAACCAATATTTAAAGGCTGCTGACAGGCGCTCACAGACTGAAAAACACTTTTATTTCATAATTATTTGCATTCTATAACTAAATTATATATAGTGCCCTGTACTGGCCAGCCAGTCACCACTGCAGGAACCTGAGATCTGCTCCTAAAGCTGGGACATTACAAGACCAAAAACAACATAAATTAAAACATAACAAAATGAACAAAATCAACAACAACAACCTGGAGCTATCAGAGATGAGCACTGCTAAAATGGACTTAGTTGATGAGTGTATTTGACAGAGCCACTTTTCATATGAGTTCTGTTTTTAATATCCCACTTCTGGTTTGTGTCTCTGCATTCCGTAATTGTGTTTAGGTGTGCATTCAGTGTATGTGTGTGTGTGTTTGTGAGTGAGTGAGTGAGTGAGTGAGTGAGTGAGTGAGTGAGTGAGTGAGTGAGTGAGTGAGTGAGTGAGTGAGTGAGATGGAGTGAATGAGTGAGTGAGTGAAACAGAGTGAACGACTGACTGAGTGAGTGAGAGTGAGTGAGTGAAAGAGTGAGTGAGAGAGTGAGAGTGTGAGAGAGACATAGAGATAGAGAGAAAGCGAGATAGAGAGAGAGAGAGAGTTTGTGTGTCCCCCAACAACAATATAAATTAGACTGCAAATGTCAGACATCTGAGGCTGTTTAATCCATCCATCCATCCATCATCCAAACCACTTATCCTGCTCTCAGGGTCGTGGGGATGCTGGAGCCTATCCCAGCAGTCATTGGGCAGCAGGCGGGGAGACACCCTGGACAGGCCGCCAGGCCATCACAGGGCAAGCTGTTTAATTGAAGAGACGTTTCTTTTTCTCAGAATTAGCTGATTCCTGTTTTGGATGTTTATTTTGTCAGGTCCTCTGCCCATGACACAGACACACACAGACACACACAGACACACAAGCAGCCTTGCCAGACAAGACAGATTATTATACTACAACAGGCAGTTTTCTAACTCGAGCCTGTCTCTGGCACGAGGGCCAGACTGGCAGATTAATTTACTGCCACCCTACTGCTTCCTGAACACAAAATGAAATGACATGCATAATTTTAAGAATCAAATGCGAACCAACACCTTGGACTCTCGTCACTGCTGGAGCTCACCTCAAAATTGTATAAGCAAAATTGTTAATAACACCTTTTAAAATGTAATCGCTTCTGTAAACTCACATGTGCAACTACAATTTGAAATCTTATTGATTTCCATTCAGCTGTTTATGCGTCTCTTTTCCAAACATAAATACTGAAAATGAGAGTGTAGTGATGTGATGGTATGTCAACTGATTACAGAGATGGCGTGCCCCCGTAATTTAGTCATGTATTTGTGTGTGTTGAACTGACCTCAATTTTGTGTTCCTTAACACAAAATACTGCTAAATATGACATGCAAGCTATGCATTTTTTTAAGATTAGTTTATGTAACACATTAATGTAACATGGTGTAAAATCTTTGCCAAATCAAATATGCGGATCATAAATAAGATTTCCATACCGGATCGGTCGAGGCCCGGTTACCAACGACCACCACCGGTACTGTTAACCATCAGGGTGCTGGTGGAAACTATTCTACTGTTGGGCGAAGGAGAAGGAGAGGGGGAAGGCATGTCCAGACGCAGCGAGAGAGGAGGAAAGGTAGGAGTGTGGAGGTGAGAGTCGCAAATTGTAATGTTGGCACAATGACTGGTAAAGGGAGAGAGCTGGCTGATATGATGGAAAGAAGAAAGGTAAGCATACTGTGTGTGCAAGAGACCAGGTGGAAGGGGAGTAAGGCCAGGAGTATCAGGTGGGTTCAAACTCTTCTACCATGGTGCGAATGGGAGGAGAAATGGGGTAGGGGTAATTCTGAAGGAAGAGTATGTAAAGAGTGTGCTGGAGGTGAAGAGAGTGTCACACAGAGTGATGAGTATGAAGCTGGAAATCGAAGGTCTATAGCTGAATGTTATCAGCGCATATGCCCCGCAAGTTGGGTGTGAGATGGAAGAGAAAGAATAATTCTGGAGTGAGTTGGATGAAGTGGTGGAGAGGGTACCCAAGGAGGAGAGAGTGGCGATTGGAGCGGACTTCAGTGGACATGTTGGTGAAGGGAACAGAGGTGATGAGGAGGTGATGGGTAGGTATGGTGTCAAGGAGAGAAATGTGGAAGGACAGATGGTGGTGGATTTTGCGAAAAGGATGGAAATGG
This sequence comes from Lampris incognitus, assembly GCF_029633865.1. NCBI lineage: Eukaryota > Metazoa > Chordata > Actinopteri > Lampriformes > Lampridae > Lampris > Lampris incognitus. The sequence goes on along the minus strand of NC_079217.1, from coordinate 48,969,183 downwards.
CTGTGGTGAATACATATTTCAAGAAGAGGGAGGAACACAGGGTGACGTACAAGAGTGGAGGAAAGTGCACACAGGTGGACTATATCTTATGTAGAAGGCACGATCTGAAAGGGATTGGAGACTGCAAGGTGGTGACAGGGGAGAACGTAGCTAGGCAGCATCGGATGGTGGTCTGTAGGATGACTTTGGAGACCAAGAACAGGAAGCGAGGGAAGGCAGAGCCAAAGATCAAATGGTGGAAGTTGAAGAAGGAAGACCGTTGTGTGGAGTTCAGGAAGGAGTTAAGACAGGCACTGGGTGGTAGTGAAGAGTTGCCGGACGGCTGGGCAACCACTGCAGAAATAGTCAGGGAGACAGCTAGGGAGGTACTTGGTGTGTCATCAGGACAGAGGAAAGAAGACAAGGAGACTTGGTGATGGAATGAGGAAGTACAGCAAATTATACAGAGGAAGAGGTTGGCAAAGAAGAAGTTGGATAGTTAGAGAGATGAAGAAAGTAGACAGGAGTACAAGGAGACACAGTGTAAAGCAAAGAGAGAGGTGGCAAAGGCAAAGGAAAAGGCATATGGTGAGTTGTATAACAGGTTAGACACTAAGGAAGGAGAAAAGGACTTGTACTGATTGGCTAAACAGAGGGACCGAGCTGGGAAGGATGTGCAGCAAGTTAGGGCGATCAAGGATAGAGATGTAAATGTGCTGACAAGTGAGGAGAGTGGGCTGAGAAGGTGGAAGGCACACTTTGAGGGGCTGATGAATGAAGAAAATGAGAGAGAGAGAGAAAGTTGGATGATGTGGGGATAGTAAATCAGGAAGTTCAGTGGATTAGTAAGGAGGAAGTGAGGGCAGCTATGAAGAGGATGAAGAGTGGAAAGGCAGCTCGTCCTGATGACATACCTGTGGAGGTATGGAGATGTTTAGGAGAGATGGCAGTGGAGTTTTTAACTAGATTGTTTAACACAATCTTGGAAAGTGAGAGGATGCCTGAGGAGTGGAGAAGAAGCATACTGGTACAGATTTTCAAGAACAAGGGCGATGTGCAGAACTGTAGCAACTACAGAGGTATAAAGTTGATCAGCCACAGCATGAAGATTTGGGAAAGAGTAGTAGAAGCTAGGTTAAGAGGAGAGGTGATGATTAGCGAGCAGCAGTATGGTTTCATACCACGAAAGATCACTACAGCTGCGATGTTTGTTTTGAGCATGTTGATTGAGAAGGCCAGAAAGAGTTGCATTGTGTCTTTGTAGATTTAGAGAAAGCATATGACAGGGTGCCGAGAGAAGAGGTGTGGTATTGTATGAGGAAGTCGAGAGTTGCAGAGAAGTATGTAGGAGTGGTGCAGGATATGTATGAGGGATGTGTGACAATGCTGAGGTGTGCAGTTGGAATGAGAGATGGGTTCAAGGTGGAGGTGGGATTACATCAAGGATCGGCTCTGAGCCCTTTCTTGTTTGCAATGGTGATGGACAGGTTGACGGATGAGATCAGGCAGGAGTCTCCATGGACGATGATGTTCGCAGATGACATTGTGATCTGTAGCGAGAGTAGGGTGCAGGTTGAGGAGAGCCTGTGTGAATGAGAGGGAGGACAGTGGAATGGTGAGGATGCAAGGAGTGGAGGTGACGAAGGCATATGAGTTTAAATACTTGGGGTCAACTGTTCAAAGTAATGGGGAGTGCAGGAGAGAGGTGAAGAAGAGAGCAGGCAGGGTGGAGTGGGTGCAGAGGAGTGTCAGGAGTGATTTGTGACAGAAGGGTACCAGCAAGAGTTAAAGGGAAGGTTTACAGGATGGTTGTGAGACCAGCTATGTTATATGGTTTGGAGCTAGTGGCACTGACGAAAAGACAGGAGGTGGAGCTGGAGGTGGCAGAGTTGAAGATGCTAAGATTTTCACTGGGAGTGACGAAGAAGGACAGGATTAGGAACGATTATATTAGAGGGACCGCTCAAGTTGGATGGTTTGGAGACAAAGCAAGAGAGGCAAGATTGAGATGGTTTGGACAGGTGTGGAGGAGAGATGCTGGGTATACTGGGAGAAGGATGCTGAATATGGAGCTGCCAGGGAAGAGGAAACGAGGCGGGCTAATGAAGAGGTTTATGGATGTGGTGAGAGAGGACATGCAGGTGGCTGGTGTGACAGATGAAGATGCAGGACAGGAAGACATGGAAATGGATGATCTGCTGTGGCGACCTCTAACAAGAGCAGCCAAAAGTAGTAGTAGTAGTAGTTTATGTAACACATTATTTAAGCATGCTTATTTTGGGAGTAATGGACATTTTTTTTATTTTTAGCATATATTATTTTGATAATGGAAAACATTCTTGCTGAATATACCAGTATGCTATTATATATTGCAATATGCAATATCCAACTAGAGTCGAGGCCTGTGATCCATTTGGATGCTGACCCACTGGCTCCATAGCTTATTTAAGGCACATCACTCAGCCCAAGCTCTGCTGTTCGGTCGCCCCCTATGTATTTATGTATGTATTGTGTGTGTTGCTACCCGGCTGTCGGTGTACCTGTGCTGAGTAGTTTGTATTGTGAATTTGTGCTATTATTTTGACGGTGTTGCAGAGTGTACCAGGTGAATCCCATCCATCCATTTTCCAAACCGCTTATCCTGCTCTCAGGGTCGTGGGGATGCTGGAGCCTATCCCAGCAGTCATTGGGCAGCAAGCGGGGAGACACCCTGGACTATCACACAGGGCAGACACACATGTACACACACACACACACACACACACACACACACACACACACACACACACACACACACACACACACACACACACACACACACACATTCATACCTAGGGACAATTTAGTACGGCCGATTCACCTGACCTACATGTCTTTGGACTGTGGGAGGAAACCAGAGCTCCCGGAGGAAACCTACGCAGACACAGGGAGAACATGCAAACTCCACACAGGACGACCCGGGATGACCTCCAAGGTTGGACAACCCCGGGGCTCGAACCCAGGACCTTCTTACTGTGAGGCGACCGCACTAACCACTGCACCACCGTGCCGCCCCAGGTGTATCCCTTTCCCCCTTTTTTCTCTCTACTTGTTTCTGTTCTGGATTTAAATATTTAACATGCTGTATATTGACTTTCTCTCTGCTGTGTTCTACAGTATGTAATATGTACTAGTAATGAAAAGTAATTTTTACTATCGATCTATCGATCTATCTATCTATCTATCTATCTATCTATCTATCTATCTATCTATCTATCTATCATGTAGGAGAGCTGGTGTTGGATCAGCTGGGGGAGCCTGGTCTGCTGCATCGGGTGGGCCCAGAGGCCACGGCCCTGCCTGGAGCTGCACCGAGTCTGACAGGACGTGGAAGCGAGACAGGCTGAGCTAACTGCTAGCTTATGCAGACCGGCAGTTCTGACAGTCATCCTGGTGTTCGCTCTCTTAGACGGTGAATTTTTATTTATTTTTTTGATATGTTGCATATGTATGTTTTTGTAGTTTTTGTAGTTTGGGCATATGTCTTGTAGTTTGGATATGTGTTTTTGTCTTTGTGTTCCACTGCTGTGGGCTGGGGGAAACGATATTCCATTTAATTTCATTTCATGTGTGCAGGTGCATGGAATGAAATAACAAATAAATGTTCCTCATTCCCGAGTTCTTTCTATCTCTCTCTCTCATTAATTCGATGCCACAGAGTTCTACAATAGATTCTGTTTGAAAGTCTTCTCTCCCAAACTCGGCTCTGGGTGCTCGTGATCCCTCACCATTAGCCTTCAGCCCCTCTCCCTGGCTGAGGTATTGGAAAGTGAACCTGAACCCTTTTGTAAAGTTAAAATCCACACCTACGGCTGAGTTAGCTCATAACCTTACCCCCTATCAGCCTGTTAAATTCTCCATGGGCCGTCTATCAGTGCCCCCAGGCAAGACAAAAAGAAGAGAGACAGAAAAGCAAGAGATGCAGAGAGAGAGAGAGAGAGAGAGAGAGAGAGAGAGAGAGAGAGAGAGAGAGAGAGAGAGAGAGAGAGAGAGAGAGAGAGAGAGAGAGAGAGAGAGAGAGAAAATGAGAGCAAGAACTAGGGAGTGACAGAAAGGGAAAGCGTTCACTGTCCCCTGCTCGGATGTCGTCAGTTGATAGTAGTAAAGGGGCGGAACATTTAGCACTGGTGGATCTCTAATTGTCTACTAGACACCAATTAGCCAGTGCTCATTTGACGAGGGCCATTATTACATTACAGAGCAATCATGTACTGTATCTTCAACTATATGGACCAGGATCCGAAATGAGAGGAGTGTCTGGCCTCCCACCCGCAGGTTAACATATGGTAGAATAATTAATGAGCAGGGGTCAAAGGGTAAATGCTGCTCATTTGGCTGGCAGGTCAAAAAGTCCCTGTTCCATGGCATATTCTGTTCATTCAATGTAGATCACTTACAAGTTAAAATGCAGATTACTCACCTGGGTAAATGTGGAGTCACAAGGAAGAAACTGGTAAAGTCACAAGAACCTGAAGTTATCAGGCCAGCACAATCCAGTCCAGAGTAAATACTAGACTAGACCAGCATTACCAATAAAGAGTAGGACAGTATATAACAGACTTGTCTGGTGTGATCCAGTTTCCTTCCCACCAAATCAGACGAATCCAAATGGAGTCCAATCTGATTCTTTCTTCAGGTCTAGTTCTGAGTTCAGCAGGTCCCCTTATGTCCAGTTTGTTTGTTTGTCTGTTTTTTCCTGGTGTAAACCAGCTCAGTTACGCTGTTGGAGATTTAGTACACTTATGCACATTCCTGGAAGGCAGCTCTTCATAAAGAAACATACAAGTTCAGTTTAGTCCAGTGCATTGACGTCCGGTAAGTGAAGTTGATCTGGACAATTATGTTTTTCCAACGGGAGCCAGCAAAGATCAGTGTTTTGGATATTCACTGACTCACCTAGAAAAACTGAAATACCATCATTATTATTAGGATGTGAAACATATGTTCACATCCAAAACCACACCTATCCATATGCTTTTGAGCATATATTTATTACTTTTTTTGTTTTTAAGGTCCATTCTATTTTCTAGCCAGCTCGCCTTTTATTACCTATTCAGTCAGTGTTTATTGTCCAGTTAATTTTGGCGCCGCTCCATCTGTTTAATTATCTTTTTATTTTATGAACCGTCAATCCATGCTGATGTTTCTCCAGATGTGTCAGTTTGTTCATATTTTGTTTTTGTTTTTTTTCCCAACCTGTACTGGATCCATTCCTGCATAAATCCAGCTGCACCCTAATGGAGAGGAAGCCCATAACGCTGAGCGAAATGAGCAAACTTTCAGGGGGACCCAGCATCAAATTGCTTAAGTAGTGTGAGCAGACAACGACCCCTTGATGAAGTCATCCAGTCCAGAGACGACAGCCAGGTGGATCAGCTTAATAACTCCTTCATGTTCACGGAAACCAAACAACGGGGTAAACAGGCAAACAGGGAGAGGCACAGAGGGAGGTGGTGGTGGTGGGGATGGTGATGGTCGAGGTGGGGGCTTAGTTCTTCGTTAGTTTTAACAGCAATCCTTAGCGGCGAGGTACTCTCCTTGTCTGTCTCTCAGAACAACAAGGTCAGGGTTCTACAGGAAAGAAGAAGAAGCAGTCAGGTGCGAGGGTAGAATGTCACAACATCAGTGATCCAGAATGGAACGTTCAAATGTTAAACTGATACATTAGTGTTACATTGTTACAACTATCGTTGTTAAAAACAAAGGAATGTTTGCTACAATAATAAATAATAAATTTGTTACAATGTCACTGATGTTACATTGAACACATACGTTACATTTTAGATTATCTGAGTGATAAAATATAACAATTAGACCATACGGAATTAAAGGAGAACATTTACAATATCTGGCTTCCAATAGGAAAAAAGCTAAGTGGTCTCGTCTTAACATATCTGCTGCTTTGGATGCCAAGTTAAATTTAAACTGATTGCTTAGATGTGGCATGTGAAACTTTGTAACACACTTGTGTAAGTACGTTCAATTGGTTTGTGAGTAAAAGTGGGGTAGTGCTGTTACAGGGAGAATTAATACTTAGCCTTGTGTTTATTTTTTGATAAGAGCTATCACATTCTATTGCGCAGTCATTTTTTCCTAGTAGGAGCAGGTGCGACTGGTCTGGCTTGCAGCCGTTTTAAAGTTTAAGGTTGTCTCATGAAAATGTTTGTGGATGCAGCCCTCGCTGTTTAACACAGAGCCTCTCCTCTGCAAAATGTCTGCACAAGCCGGATATAGAGTTGCGCAAAAGCAAAAGACTGCAGCTGAATCGGGGATGGTGGGTGACGTTCTGCTTCCTGTAGCAGCGCACATCTACATTTACCGTCTGTTATGTTGTGCGTCTGTCACAACAACATGTCTTGACTTAATTCGTCAGCGGGCGTATTTACTAAGGGAACTCGTGTACAAGCAGTGTTTCTTGGTGTCAGTTAAAGAATGAAGCAGACTTCAGACAGCCCCAGCCAGCACTCATCCATCACAGCTACTCCACATCTTCACCTTCCCCTCCTCCATCATCCTCGCTTCTACTTCATCACTCTTTGCACCGGAAAGGGTGGATGGAGTTGATGGGGCGATCGAGAGGAGAGGGAATAGGAAGAAAAGTGGAGATGTGAGAACAGGTGTGAAGATAGATAAAGAGAGGCACAGAAATAGAAACGTGACAATAGAGTTGCAAAGTAAATAAGAAAAAAAAGACACATGGGAGAGTGAAGTAATTTAGGAATAGGAATGACAGGCTATGCATGTCTACACTGTATATAAAAAGGGCAGAAGAAAAAAAAACCATGAAGAGATAAATAAAGGAGAAATAAAATATGATAGAGTGAGGGACAAAAAAAGCATCAAAAGATAAAAAAAAGTAGGAAAAAGTGATGAAAATGAAAATTAAGAGGTTAAATCAAGAAGGCAGATAATGTCAAATGCCAAAGGTATTAGACTGAGAAGGGAGAACGGTAAGAGGGGACGAGATAAGGGAGGTAAAAGAAACAAGTCAAGCTGACAGAGCCGAGAGAGAGAGAGAGACAGAGAGAGACAGAGAGGGGGAGAGGAATAGCCGAAAGGGAAGAGGAAATGAGATCAGGAGAGGAGAAAAAGCTAAGAGGTAGCATTGAGCAATATAAATGAAGGCAACACTACACTTGTTGTCTCACAGCTCCCTTCCACAGCGATCCGTCTCTTTTCCCCCCGTTCTTCTCTTAACGCTGGAGCACATTGGCCGGTTGCATCATTTCGCCCAAATTGCCGAAATCGGATCAGTGGTGTGTGTGAGACATTGCACATCACACAATCAGATCAATCACACGTCAGATCAACGTGCTGCAGGAATAACAGATGTGGTGGTGAGATGTAACAGCCTCCCAAGTGGCATCAAAAGCAGATCAGTGCTGTCTTGAGTTATTGCACATATCACATAGACGAATGAAAAAAAAAACATGCATTTCCTCCCCTCCCAGCTGGCCAATTACTTTTTCCTTTTTTGTTTCTTTTAAATGCCAGAGCACAGTGGAGAGATGCTGGAACTCTGTGAGGAGATGTGCCAGCAAAATCTGATCAGTGGTCTCTGTCATATCACACATCACACATGGAGGTGAACACAATTGATGACAACTCCCCCCCCCCCCCACCTCTGAAAAGTAGATAAATAAACACAAAAAGAGGGCAGTCAGGGTTAATCCCATCAGCGGTGCCAGATATCATGCATGAGCGTGAGGGAGGGACAGACAGAGGAACGAAAGGGCAGAGGTTGATCCGTCATCAAGGAGTGAGAGTGAAGGCAAGGAAAAGGAAGGACGAGGGAACCAAAAGTTAAAAAAAAATGGAGGGGAGAGAACGAAACTGCAGAGCAAGGGGCAGATCTGCGGAAGGAGGGAAGGAAGGAAGAAAGGAAGGTTGGAGGAAAAGAAGGAGAGGTGAGGCAAAAGGAACACGCTGTGAGCAAGAGGAAGGGACATACAACAGCAGGAATAAGGGACTCTGATAGTGTAAAGTGGCAGTCATTACTCTTGGTGTGTAGTGATTGCATTCTCTCGCTGAGAGGCTGAGAGACCTTCAGATGCTAAAGTCGCTCCATTCGACCCGAGGACGCCTGTAATCTGCTGCAGGAGTGCCAGTGGGGGGGGAGAGAGGGAGGGGGAGAGAGAGAGAGAGATAAATGAGTACCAGTGAGTGTGGCATGGACACCAATGCAGAGTGTGTGAGTGTGTGTGTGTGTGGGGGGTAAAGGTAGAGATGAGAAAGGGTGAAAGATGACTTAAGAGAGACAGGCAGGTGAGGAATGATGCAGGCTGTAAGGGATGACAGCAAAGAAGCGATGATAGATTGAACCACATGGGGGACAGACAGGCTAAAGGGTCATGGATGGGCCATTGGGAGAACACACATGCACACACACAAAACCTTGTCCGGCTAAATTTGGTTCCCTATGCTGTCTTTGCACCAGAGGACAATTGCAATAGACAAAAGAAAACAAAAATGAAAAAGTTGGCACCACGGGACAAACAGACCAATGTTAGATACTTTCAATACCCAGTAATGTTGCTTAACAACATGCATTTATAAATAACAGTTTGCAACATTACCATCAACACATTTGCCCCCCCCCCTTTTTTTCTCCCCAAATGTACTTGACCAATTACCCCACTCTTCCGAGCCGTCCCGGTCACTGCTTCACCCCCTCTGCCGATCCGGGGAGGGCTGCAGACTACCACATGCCTCCTCCGATACATGTGGAGTCACCAGCCGCTTCTTTTCAGCTGACAGTGAGGAGTTTCACCAGGGGGACGTAGCGTGTGGGAGGATCACGCTATCCCCCCCCCGAACAGGTACCCCGATCGACCAGAGGAGGTGCTAGTGCAGCGACCACATACGCACATCCGGCTTCCCACCCGCAGACATGGCCAATTGTGTCTGTAGGGACACCCGACCAAGCCGGAGGTAACATGGAGATTCGAACAGGCGATCCCAGTGTTGGTAGACAACGGAATAGACCGCCATGCCACACGGACGCCACATACACATTTGCTTTTAATAAACTTGATTATTATAAGAAAAAAATGGGTCACAGGGCAAATATCCCCTTCTGCATTTGTCCTGAATGATCCAGACTCTAATGTCCTACCACGGTCTTAAGCAAGGTAGACTGCAAGACTTTTTTCTTTCTATTTAAAATACAATGCCGTGCTTTCTTTCAGAGACTTCACCCTCCGGGAGGTGTCCTGAACAGTGAACTCAGGTGTACATTGAGAGCTTCCCTAAATTGATTCAATCTGAACCGAGTCCAAGCAGATTTTGTTGGCTGATCCTTTAATAATTATGCAAGGCATACGTGGCACCTCAGCACAATAATTAATCTGATGCGCCCTTCCTCGTCATCTCTGTAGGTTGAACAAAAAGGTCACTCGTGGATTTCTTCGATGCATAACTTGATATAACTGTCGACTAGTCAGCTGACCTAAGTGGCTGATTTACAAAACGTACCGTAACAAGAGCAAAGGTGTTGCTTTTTAATTTCTTGTACCAACTTGGTTTTATAAAAAGTCGCCCCTTAACTTTACATAGTGAGAGATCCAGCGTGTGCTGAGGTCATTCAAAATACAATATTTATGCCTCACAGTGCAGCCAAATAGATAACTTCTAAGTGTTACTTCATTGGGACTTAAATGTATCGATCTGCATTTTTGAAGCCTATCTGTATTTTATACTCACTGCTCATGTAATAGGCATGTAAGCAGGTTTTATTTTACACAGCCATCCAACCGTTTCTTCCTACCGTGCAGGCAGCTCCAACTTGCCATTTATGGATCAATGCAATTAATGGCAGTTAAATCCTTAATCGTCATTCAGTGCAAAAAAACCCAAAAAACACTCTCACAGATCAGCCGAAGCTAACGGGATGCTGCAGCAATCTATCATAGCAAATTCAAGTAATCAAAACTCTACAGTTGTGTTTTTTTTCCCCCTATGGTCGGTTACGGTCGTTCCCCCGCCCACCTCCACCGTGGCACAGCAAAGCAGACACAAAGAGGGAATTTGGAAATAAAAACAACGGTGCCTTTTTAAAATGACCCACTCCAGTTCGCAAATGATCAACTGCTGTAGCATCATGTTAGATGTGGCTGAACCGTGGAGTGCTTTTTCAATGAACAAAAATTGCGTATTCGTCCCCCATTAAATGCATTGACTTGGAGATGACAAGCCGGAGCTGCTTTTTTCCAGTACAGAGAAAATGATGGATGACTATGAAAATCAAACCTACATATGTACTACATGAGCTGTGAGTATAAAACAGGGACGCCATTTACAAGAATGCCAAACTGTTCCTTAAGTGCCAATTAAAACATTTGTCATTGTTGTGTTACCTGTCTTAATGCGGTCTGGTACTCTTTGAGGAGACTTCTGATGTAACACAGGTTACTTCTCTCACTCTTGGGTCTGGTTGCTTTGGAGTGGCTAATTAGGCCTTAAGGGGAAATGTGGGACTTTGTTCGTTTGCCAGCACCTCAACAAGACTACAAAGTGAAATACTAAGCAAGTGTCTGATCACTGCTGGTAAGGATCTTCACCGCTACACCTGTACGCCGTAATGAGTAATCCGCTGCGTAACCCTGCGCCTACAACACAGCCTCTCCTTCATAACTGTGTGACTCGGGCGCCAACCCTTCACCTTGGCTGAACCTTAGTTCCTGTTTTGTTTGATTTCTGTGATTTGGTGGGGGGGTCCGTAGGCTGGAGTCCTCTTTGATTCTATAGAGCTCGATGGGTTTGTGAGATATTTCATTTTGCTATTTGTTTAATTCAAGTTGTATTTTGAATGTTTTTTCTATAAAATAAAAGAGGGAAAAGAAAAGTTCCCCATAGCTTTCTTCTAAAGCAGCTTGCAAAGGAAGAAAACACCTGAAAAGAACTTGTACGGTTTTTGCTGTACCTTGATCGTTGCTAGTTCTGTGATACCCATGCTCCCCATTGGATAATATGACAAATGGCACCATCAAAAACACGAGCCTTTCCTTTAGTGATGCTCATATGAACAAAATCCATCCATCCATCCATCCATTATCCGAACCACCTATGTAATTGTGTTATGGGTAATAGACCCACCGCCGAGTCGATAAACTTCTGAGCCTCATAAAGGTTAAAACGGTCCTGCGCTCAATAGCTGAGATGCTGCACTCGGCTCTGATCTTCACCTCATGTTCGCCATCGTACTGAGGTTCTCCGACATCTCATTTCGGCTCACTTAAAAAGGCCAATTGAATGATGTACCGGCCACTGATAAGGAACTTCCACTCAGCTGTGTAAGTGTAAAGTGGTCCCTCCATCTATCTGTTCTGCTGAAACGCCGTGGCCTGAGAGGATTGGTGCCGCAGCAAAAGTGCAATGGACTGAGCTTATCACAGGGAAAATCGACCCCAAAGCAGAACTGGCATGTTCATCTGAAATTAAATAGTATCAGTAATATTAAAATGCTCAGGCAATCGTTGTGAACAGGAGCAACACTGTCCAAAGGCTTACAATGAACCATTTCCTGATTCTATCAAAAAAAAAAAAAAAAGCCGTGCGTAACTCTTATCTCTTCATCCTTACTTAATAGCTACTTTATTCTTGATTGAATTACATAAAAAATAGCTTTTGCTGTCATTATCATAGCTTTTGCAGTTATTATCTTGCAAGTAAAGGAAATCCCCATTATCATATGATCATTTATGTGCTGCATAAAGGAATGTACATTATACATTCCCATGCATATTAAGGTAGCTTCAATAGTCTCGAGTTAATGTGCAATTACATGATCCTGAGCATTCAAATAAAATCAACTTAACTGAATATTAAATAGAGGTGGATTCAAGTCTAGAAGTGTTTAAGAAAGATAATTCCATGCTTGATGATTTTCTAAATAGCAACACTCCAAACTATTTACAGTAAATGCTGTAAGTGGGCCAATTACAGCTTGCTAAGGCGACGAGTTATGAAAGTTTGGAGAAAATGAGGATGGCATTGCTTAAAACCAGTTTAATCCACTATTCACTGCAGCGTTGTGTGTACAAGTGGGTTTTTAAGGCAGAATATGCCCACATTTATGCTGAGGTTTCGACATTTTGAGAAAATTATGTAGCGAGAGATGTTGTATTCTCAAACGTTGAAGGTAAAAGCATTTCAAAAACAAAGTACAAGCCTTTGGCTATGAATAGTTATGGAAAGCTCCTCAACAAACTTGTAAGTTTTTTTTCCCCAAATACTTCAATTTACACCCAACATGTAAAACAATATATGTCAATGATTAAGAGAGAGGACTGATTATTCAGTGACGTCATTAAAGGACAGTTTGTATGGCTGCTTGGCTGGCGATGAATGCAGAAATACACTCCATCTCAAAACACCACTGGTAACTCTTAAAAACCGAAAATAAGCCAGGATCAGTAAATGCACAAGATCCGTAACGTCAGTAATTATTATATCACTCAAACAGCACCAGAAATTGTTTTTTTTAAGCCATCACATATATACATCTTGCATTTCCTGTTACCTTTTCTCATTGATAGTTAAAAAAAAGGAAAGTTTTGAATAGTTTCATCCAATCATAGTTGTAGATTTAGGTGAGGAGGGTTGGGAAATGTCACAACACAACGTCCAGTGCCTGCTATGTCTGTTTCTAGTTTATAATTATTACTGTGTCTTTTTTAAGAAAACAATGTTTCAAGATACGTATTTTTTAAATGGAGATACAATTTACCTGCTCAAAAGTAATCAAATGGGTGGGTGGCGTGGCGGTCTATTTCATTGCCTACCAACACAAGGAATCGCAGGTTCAAATCCCCGGGTTACCTCCGGCTTGGTCGGGGATCCCTAAAAACACAATTGGCCGTGTCTGCGGGTGGGAAGCTGGATGTGGGTATGTGTCCTGGGTGCTGCACTAACGCCTCCTCTGGTCGGTCGCAGCACTTGTTCGGGGGGGGTAATGATCCTCCCACGCGCTACGTCCCCCTGGTGAAACTCCTCACTGTCAGGTCAAAAGAAGCGGCTGGCGACTCCACATGTATCGGAGGAGGCATGTGGTAGTCTGCAGCCCTCCCCGGATCGACAGAGGGGGTGGAGCAGCGACCGGGACGGCTCGGAAGAGTGGGGTAATTGGCCGGATACAATTGTGGGGAAAAGAGGGGGGGGGGCAATCAAATGGAACTGACTTATTTTCATGTTTTTCACTCACACATCATGTGACATATCATATAGACTGGAGCGTGCAGTCTAAATACTATTTTACGCATAGCAGGGAATTCCCTGTGTAGCAGATCTATGTACCGAAATGTTGTTTATAGCTATTACAGCTCTCTGACTGCAGTTATAGAAGACAATGTGCGGGAGGGGAGGTTTTTTTTTTGTTTCTACCTTGTTGACCAAGGATCTTCTCCCACGCACGTGTCGATCTACAATGTACGCAGAAGATTTGCTCTTTGGTGCATAGCAGCGCAAAAGAAAACATGAATAAGCTAGGGTTTTTTATCTTAAGAGTGAAGGGACCCAACAAAATAAATAAACAAACAAACAAATAAATAATGATATTAATAATGAATAATAATAAAATAAAAATGATAATAAAATTAATAAATACATAAATGCAAAAAAAAAGATCCTGTAATGAATATAGAACTAAGAACATATACGTTCTCATAAAAGATCACAGAAGGTCGAATCAGTTCGTCTGCGCACAGCATTTATTGACAGATACATTTCATCAGCGATGAAACGTATCCATCAGTAAACGTTGTATCCAGATGAACTGATTGAACCGTCTCTGATTTTCTTGCCTGGATTATTGAGCATGCATCCAGACACCTCATAAATGATGATCATGCATATGAAAACTTGGATCATGTACTGTGAGGAAAACGATGTACCCATCAACTTCCCAGTCAAAACTGTTATCGCCATGGCTCTCTGTTACATAACTGTTCTGATCCATAACAAGAGCTCATCCTGTTTGGCATCCACCACTCACGCCGCCGCCGCCGCTCCACTACCGTCTTTAACCTATCATAAAGCACAATAAACAGCGGCACACTACACTGTAACCTTTACCTTGCTCAAGGGCCAAAAAATATTCATGCAATGAGAGCGGTCTCAGCAGAGCAACCTGGCCTCCATAATGTAGTCGTTGAAATAACTTTAACCCTTTAGCATCAAGTGGACTCAATTGAAACGCATCATCCCATCGCCTCTCATCTAACAGTGTACCCTCGAGTGGACCAAAACCCAAATAAGCTCAGGAGAACTACAACATATATTTTCATACAAACAAAGTAAAACAGGAGGAGTACATGTTTTGGTAACACTTTATTTGAAGGGGTGTGCATAAGACTGACATGACGCCATCACACCCATGACATGACACCTGTAATGAGCATGAAGGAGTCTTTATGAATCGTTATGACTGTTGTCATGAAGTGTCATTGGGTCAATTGTGACCCCCACCCTTTTTTTTTCTCCCCAGTTGTATTCGGCCAATTACCGCACTCTTTCGAGCTGTCCCGGTCGCTGCCCCACCCCCTCTGCTGTCCCGGGGAGGGCTGCAGACTACCACGTGCCTTCTCCGATACATGTGGAGTCGCCACCCGCTTCTTTTCACCTGACAGTGAGGAGTTTCGCCAGGGGCAGAGCCCTAGAAAGAGAGTTACGTCAACTCCGTAGACGTCAATGGGCCAATTATTTAACAGCAATGGCGGATCATGGGAGCCCCGGATAGTTCCAAACAGTGCGACCCGGGGCAATAGGATTTCTATGGCGAAGGTACGTTTCTCGCATTAATCAAAGGTTAATTTACAGGTAAGAAGCTACAGTTGACATTTTAATGATGACCATTTTACAAGCACGTTTGAATCAAATTAACGATGTAATTTAAAGCGTGACAGCTCGTCAATTCCTACACATGTGCATAGAATATGTGTCACGTTGGAATATATCTATATCTATATATAAATGTAAAAATCTGAAAATATTGGTTAGTAGTTACCAGAAATCGCGGCTACGCAGTTCATTTAAATGACCCGCCAAGCTTCGTTTGGAACTATTCGGTGGCTACATGAACCAGGTGACCCTCTCGCGTTCTGACCCCTCACTGACGTAACTCTCTCTTTCTAGGGCTATGGCCAGGGGGACGTAGCATGTGGGAGGATCATGCTATGCCATCCCAGTTCACCCTCCCCCCTGAACAGGTGCCCCGACCGACCAGAGGAGGCGCTAGTGCAGCGACCAGGACACATACCCACAACCTGCTTCCCATCCACAGACGCGGCCAATTGTGTCTGGAGGTAACACGGGGATTCAAACCGGCGATCCCTGTGTTGGCAGGCAACGGAATAGACTGCCCAGAGGTGTCTGTTTTTGAGCTACAAAATATATCAAAAGTATCAAATCGAGCGGCTCGGTCCCACTCAGGTTGTTACAACAAAGACATCTCAAACAATGTCAGCTTTGCATGAAAATTCATGTGACCGAATGACACTTACTGACAACAGTGTCATGTCAGTCTTATGCGCACCCCTTCAAATAAAATGTCACCCGTGTTTTCGTATTGCTTTGAAAAGTGCCCCCCCATAAAAGACATTTTAACGTCTGATAAAAAGGATAAAGCGTGTCTCAGATTTATTTTGGCTCGAGATTAAATTCTTTAAACTCTTCAACTGGCCCAATTTTGACACGTTGCAACTTCCACTTTTTATGTTTTCGAACTTGCAGAGAAAAAAACTATCTAAAGGGCACCAAAAGTAAAACCGTCTCTGACTAATTGAAGATGTACTGTAGGGAGAAACCCTAAACTGGAATGAAGTCAGACGCTGGGTAATGATGGGTAATATGTGATGTCTCTTTCACCTTCACATTTCTAAAACCTGATCCCAGGCCCCTGGTATTCCCTTCATCACTCACAATGATGCACTGTCTGACAAAAAAAAGAAAAAAGAAAAAATAATAATCAGGCAATGTAACAGACCCCAAAATTATGATGGGTGCCAAAATGGTAATCATTTCATGGGTTTGAGTGCAAGAGGGAATGTTAGTCTCATCTTCATATCTTTCCTTGCACCCTCCACTGTGTTCAGTTATTATTTTAAATTGCCTTGACATTAATCGTTTATCTATCTATCTATTCATTTACCCCCACCCCCTTTTTTCCACCCCAGTTGTATCCAGCCAATTACCCCACTCTTCCGAGATTGTCCCGGTCGCTGCTCCACCCCCTCTGCCGACCCGGGGAGGGCTGCAGACTACCACATGCTTCCTCCGATACATGTGGAGTCACCAGCCGCTTCTTTTCACCTGACAGTGAGTAGTTTCGCCAGGGGGTCGTAGCAGGTGGGAGGATCATGCTATCCCCCGCCCCCTCCCGAAGAGGCGCACCGACCGACCAGAGGACCAGGACACATAACCACATCCGGCTTCCCACCCGAAGACAAGGCAGTTTGTGTCTCTAGGGACGGCCGACCAAGCCGGAAGTAGAAATGAATCATTTATAAAGTGGCTTTTGATTAGCGCTAGCCTTGTCCTCTAGACACAGCTGCATAAATGACCCAAACTTTTCAAATATCGCTTAGTGAACACAGGCTCACAAACAAAACCCGAGCTGTTCCTAAACCTTTCGAATGGTCAACATATGCACTTACGCAACACACAGCACGGTCGACCGTCTGCTGGTCTGAAATAAAGCCTTGCTGACAGACTGTTTCAGTTTCACCATGCATTTCCTGACTTGCAGCGAGCTGACGCCAGAGGATGTTGGGTGCTTCAGCCACCGGTAAATCTACAACTACATGATAAAGAAACCCTGAAAAGGCTGCTGCTTTGTGTTGCTGACAGAAAACAGGTTTGAAACCCCGACCTTAATTATATAAAGTATGCTAATCCGTGTAATACAGGACTTAACAATCTTGCCGTCTGCTCTGTCACCCCATCCCCACCCCGACCACTGCCTTCTGACTTGTCATGGCATCGACGGCTAAAGCGTGTCACTGTGGGCTATAGTTTAAAGCTCTAAGCACATGGTCTAAAGCACATGGCACAAGTGCGTTTAGGAAGTGTCCAGATCCACTTTTTCTTGTTATCTCGCCTCATCTTCAGCCGCTTTTCCGGGGTCAGGTCGTGGTTTTTCTTGTTAAACGACGGATAATCTCAGCGCGAAGTAAGGCGCGCGGTTGAAATGGGTTGTGCGTAGTCTCCAAATTAAAGTTGTGTTCTGTGCGTAACATGAACTAAACCAATAGGAATGTCAGCTCCAATTCCCTTTAAAAGCCAGGTGCACTTGCATCTTGGCTGAGAAGCAGGAAATAATGCTTCTCTGCAGAGGAACCGGATCTGCTTGTAAGCACGCACGAGCAGATAACCCACGTCAACAGCAGGAGTCCACCAAGCCATTATGATGTTTTGTTTTTTAAATATCGCTCGTTGTACACCCGCCTATGTAGGTGCATATACATTTTGTAAATATTGTAACGACCACGCACGACTAGACTCGCTAGCCCTTGGCTAACGGGTCCGACCGTTTAGTTGACTGGTTAGCGCAGTCGCCCGTGGTGCGGGTGACCCGGGATCGCGTCCCGGCTGCGGCGGTTCCCGGCTTCCCCCCTGAATTCGCTACAATATCTTAATAATTCACCCTTAAAGTGACAGCGAAACATGCGCCATTGACCTAAAACCAGGTTTTTGTTGGTCAACGCGCAATCGCTTTCCGCTTGTAACTGCCCGATCCATACCGGAAACCCGATTTGTTGTCTGCATGTGCCATGTTGTTATTGTTGGCTCACGCAGGCGCAAGGTAAGCATGGTAAGGTTAGGGTTGAGGTTGAGGTTGCATCAAATCGGGTTTCCGGTATGGACTGGGTAGTGACCCTGCTGCCTCAAGATAGCAACGCACCAACAAATGTGGCCCGACCACACCATATTTTAAGACCAACATGTCCATGGGCGCTCAGATAGGCGCAAATATATTGGCTGTTTAAACAATGTGAATACTGGACGGGAACATGACAACTGCATTGGTCTGAAACTAGTGAAGACACAGCTCGACAAAGCTAACACAGACCTTTTGGCGCCGCTTTGCACCAGGTGTAAGATAGAGCCCCTAATTTCAAAAGTGACCTCTGCACCGGGTGCCACAGACAGACAGCTAATCGGGTGTCTAATATTTTCTCTCTCCCTCAGTCTACAAGGATGAGTGTTCTTCATTTCCTGTCACACTCCATTTCTCATTCTTCTGTTCTTGGGTCATTTTACACCCTCAATTGCACATCATCTTTCCCTTCAACTATCTCGTTTTGCTCGAGTGTATATTCGGCTCTCAGCGCTCTGCTGCGTGTTCTCTCTCATTCTCTCAGATCGTTTTTGCTTTCCATCTGCCAGCTGCTATTTCCTAGAAGCTTTTTTTTTCTAGTTGCTATTTCCTAGCTGAACAATTTGACTAAATTCTCTTCCTCTTTAGTCTTTCTCTCTACCTGCGCGTTCCTTGGGGGAGGTGGGTTCTTTGGCAAGAGATGACGGCCTGCTCTTCATCTCGATGGCGACCCTGGAGGAGAGGCGGGCCTTAGTGGGTGAGAGCAACTCCTCACTGGCCGAAGAGTCAGTCCTTGTCATTGTGCCCCGTCCACTGCTCTCCTCTTCTACTAATGCCACAGTGTCTCTCAGGGTGCTGCTGGGTGACATAGCCCTGGATGGCCCCAGAGCTTGGTCATCGTGACTTTCAGTCATTTTAGATGTGGAGTGAGGGAGGACTTGGACTTGCCCCCCTCCTCCTTGTCCGTTGCTTTGCGGTCTTGGTGCAGCTGCTGCAATGGCAGCTTTCCCATGCCCTGTCCCTTGGTGGCTATAAACCTTATATCGGATCATCAGAATTATAATAAAAACCAGCACAGATGCCACTATAATCCCACCAATGATGATAATCATGGTCCCGCCAAGGAAGTGGCTGTGCAGGGCCTGACATTGGCTGAACTCTGTGTCTGTGGTGAATGACAGACAGCCCAGAGGGCGAGTGGCAGTCAGTGACGTGATGACATCATCAAAGACGGCAAGGACGCACAGATCATAGGTGCGCCCGGCTGCAAGGTCTCGAACAAGGACATCGTTGCTGCTGGAAGGAATCATCCTGCCAAATAAGACAAGAGGGGAAAAAATACAGTTAATATTTAATAATATGTATATTTCTTGAAGGAAATTTGAGTGAGTGACTTAATACTTGCACATTTAAAAACACACCAAGCCGAGCAAAAGCTGTAGTCTAGTTTATAACGGAACCAATGCACTGCAGGTGACCTACCTTCAGTCATGTTACACATAGATAAAGGCATGCAAGTTAACACACAGTGAAACACACGTGCACATGTGGTCACATTGATGCAGAACCCCCCCCCCCCACACACACACACACACACACATACTGAATCGATGCTTTAGATAGGAATTGTTAAAGTGCTGTCATCACATAAAGCCAGGTTCCTTAATGACGCCATGGAGGAGGATCAGAGAGCTAACATGGCCGCCACAGGGAAAACCATCTAAAGCTTTACACTGCATCAAATAACGGACAACGAAACATCAGAGAAGAAGTCCTTCTACCAGAATGATTTATTCCTACACTCTTATGACATTTCTGTCATGTCCAGTATTGTGTTTTATCACATAAAGCTACAATGGCGTCATACAAGAGACCAGGCGCGCGGGAAGCTGTTTTAAGTAACTAAAGCGAAAAGTATTGTGGCTGGCGAGCCGGCGTGGGAGAAGGAGTCGAGAGGCAGAGATCTCTTCTTAATTGTGCCCCATACACCACATGATCCCGGAAGGGCTCTTTTATTCATACCGGCCAGAAAGGACCAGAACTGACGACAACGTAACGTACCCCCCCCCCCAACGTCTCAAGCCACGGTCCTACAGTCAGTTAGTCAGTAGACGGTCTCCTACTTAGTCTGAGTCGAACCCCCAAAAACAACAACACAAGAATAACCACAACATGAACACCACATCATTAAAACACCATTTTAAATCTAACATTAACAGTCCCATCAGCCATTGCGCTCCCCCAGCGCGGAACCGCCGACAGTCGGAGCGACTCGCCTCGCTACAATATGACGTCATTATTTTGTTTGTAGGGTGCGTGTGTAGCAGATTTGGAATGGAGTGTTTACCCGCTTTATTATTAAGCAGCCCTAGCCCACTGTTTAAAATAAAGGTATGTTTTATTTATCTTTATTATTTTTTTTTCATTTGTACGTTAGGAAAAGTTAGGCATACTGTTGGGTCTAGATGTTACACAGCCACCTGCCACTACTGCGGGGGGGAGGGCTGCACCCAGTACTAGAAGGAGCTGAAGCCCCCTCAGCCCCCCCCCACCTTCCCGCGCTAATGCAAGCGATCGTTATATATTCCAGAGCAGTGCTGCCTGTGGCACAGGAATCACCTCGTCTCCCTTATTTCCCCACAGAGTGAGAATTCATAAGTCTGTGATTTGACAAACACTCACACGGCTCTGCGCCCTATTCCATTACGGTGTAAAAAAATAAATAAACATTCTTTGTATTTAACAGATATATTCCTCCCCTCATCATCTTCCCTCTCTTTATCTTCAAAGGTAAACAGCACTCGGTGCGTCGCTCGCAGAGATCCAGAATAAAGGACGCCTTTCTTCCACCCTAATTCTCATTCTCCTAAGTAAATAGCATAGCTTTTCTTTGGTAACTTCACCCTCCTTCTACCCCCCCTCCCCCTCTACTCTGGGGGACTTCTGTATGACTAACGGAAGTCTCAGTCACACGTATTTTGTTCCTGCATTTCATCTGAATCATATATTTATGCTCCGTCTGCCTCTTTGTGTGTTGTTTGTTTTGTTCCCTCTTCCTACAGCACTCCCTCCATACCAGCCCCCGTCCCATCACGTACTGACAGCTCAGCAGGGACACCGAGAAAAGGGGTCTACATGCAGGATGAAAGAAAAGGAGCTGATTGGAGGCCAGATGTCTGTGTGTGTGTGTGTGCATGTGTAGGTGTAAGTGTGTGTGTGTGGATCAGTGGGCAGTGGTCTAATCGCTGGCCCAGTCTCTCTGCCAAACTCATCAATGGCATTGAACCTCTACCAGGCAGGGGGTTTATCTTGGCGATTGGCTGTGTGTGTGTGTGTGTGTGTGTGTGTGTGTGTGTGTGTGTGTGTTGCTGATAAGTTTGGATTGCAAGGATCCCTGGACTGTTTGGACTCCTGAATTGAAGTTTCAAAGTTTGACTGACTTGCTGCCTTGCTAGTGGGCAACATCACACGAACATGAACTGAGAAGCTAAAATAACCCGGATCAGGCCTGAGCTGTGGGAGACTTGCTCAAAGCCGGCAGTTACCCACCAGTTTACCCAGCAGGTTAGCTTTGGACTGTGAGTTGAGCACAGAGGTTGGTGAAGTGGTTGCTCAGCTGGCAGAGTGCCAGTGTTGCTACAGCACCTTGAGCATGGCACTAAAACTACCAACGTGAGGGGTTCAATAGCCACTGGGGCCACCCATACTGAAATGTGATGCGATAAGTGCATAGTCTCTTCGAACCAAAAAAGAAATGCAAGCATTTCCAATATTTACGGAGCTGCTTCAGATGAAATTCATATTTAGCTGGAGCTACCCAGGGTTAGCTGCAGGAAAGCCTTCTTGGGGTTGGTGAGTCAGTGTCTTGCATACAGACACAACAGCTGGGCTTGTCTTCCATTTGAAAAGTCGTTTAAAATACTTACAGGCCCGTGTACTACCCAACAACTAAAAACTTACACCACCTGGGGCGTCCATGTAGTGTAGCGGTATATTCCATCGCCTAACAACACGGGGATCGCCGGTTCGAATCCCCGTGTTACCTCCGGCTTGGTCGGGCATCCCTACAGACACAACGGGCCGTGTCTCCGGGTGGGAAACCGGACGTGGATTTGTGGCCCTGTCGCTGCACTAGTGCCTCCTCTGGTTGGTCGGGGCGCCTGTTCGATGGGGAGGGGAGGGCTGGGGGGAATAGCATGATCCTCCCACGTGCTATGTGCCCCTGGTGAAACTCCTCACTGTCAGGTGAAAAGAAGCGGCTGGCGACTTCACATGTATCAGAGGAGGCATGGGTTAGTCTGCAGCCCTCCCCAGGTTGGCAGAGGAGGTGGAGCAGTGACCGGAACAGCTCAGGAGAGTGGGATAGTTGGCCAAGTACAATTGGGGAGAAAAAGAGGGGAACAAAAAATTACACTACCTAAAATGTGATTAAACTCAATTAAAAAACACGTTTTCAATTCTGTCACTTGCTGGCAAGCAGCTATTTATGTTCCGGTATATTTTCTTGCATTGATGTTTTAGGATCGATGTGACATTTCTAGCCAATCGATAGTTAGGTGTGTCTTGGAATTTGGGGTGTTTAAGTGCGCCCTGACATTAAAAGGCTCTGAGCAGAGAACACCTCAGCAAACGCAGTCGACACCGCAGTCATCCTGAGTGGTTTGCTCAGGTAATGGGTTCAACCTATCACCGTTCACACACACACACACACACACACACACACACACACACACACTCTGATTGAAAGACACTGACCGAGCTACTACACACATTTTGTGGTGTGTAATACTCTGCTGCTCTCACTTTTGAAACACACAAATACACAGACACAATACATTTAGATATGTATGCTTCCACAGCCCAACAGTAGCCATGGGTTTTACTTCCCTGTTTACCCCCATGCCTGTTCAGTGACTCCCCTTTGCAAACACACAGCTAAACGAAACAGGATTATTACTCGTTGAGGTCATTACATTCAGAGTTACTTGGTAAAAAGTTGAGATCATTACATTCAGAGTTGCTAGGTAACGAGTTGAGGTCATTACATTCAGAGTTACCAGGTAAAGAGTTGAGGTCATTACATTCAGAGTTACTAGGTAAAGAGTTGAGGTCATTACATTCAGAGTTACTAGGTAAAGAGTTGAGGTCATTACATTCAGAGTTACTAGGTAAAGAGTTGAGGTCATTACATTCAGAGTTACTAGGTAAAGAGTTGAGATCATTACATTCAGAGTTGCTAGGTAACGAGTTGAGGTCATTACATTCAGAGTTACTAGGTAAAAAGTTGAGATCATTACATTCAGAGTTGCTAGGTAACGAGTTGAGGTCATTACATTCAGAGTTACTAGGTAAAGAGTTGAGGTCATTACATTCAGAGTTACTAGGTAAAGAGTTGAGGTCATTACATTCAGAGTTGCTAGGTAACGAGTTGAAGTAATTACATTCAGAGTTACTAGGTAAAGAGTTGAGGTCATTACATTCAGAGTTGCTAGGTAAAGAGCTGAGGTCATTACATTCAAAGTTACTAGGTAACGAGTTGAGGTCATTACATTCAGAGTTACCAGGTAAAGAGTTGAGGTCATTACATTCAGAGTTACTAGGTAAAGAGTTGAGGTCATTACATTCAGAGTTACTCGTTAACGAGTTGAAGTAATTACATTCAGAGTTACTACGTAAAGAGTTGAGGTCATTACATTCAGAGTTACTAGGTAAAGAGTTGAGGTCATTACATTCAGAGTTACTAGGTAAAGAGCTGAGGTCATTACATTCAGAGTTACTAGGTAACGAGTTGAGGTCATTACATTCAGAGTTACCAGGTAAAGAGCTGAGGTCATTACATTCAGAGTTACCAGGTAAAGAGTTGAGGTCATTACATTCAGAGTTACTAGGTAAAGAGTTGAGGTCATTACATTCAGAGTTACTAGGTAAAGAGTTGAGGTCATTACATTCAGAGTTACTAGGTAAAGAGTTGAGGTCATTACATTCAGAGTTACTAGGTAAAGAGTTGAGGTCATTACATTCAGAGTTACTAGGTAAAAAGTTGAGATCATTACATTCAGAGTTGCTAGGTAACGAGTTGAGGTCATTACATTCAGAGTTACTAGGTAAAGAGTTGAGGTCATTACATTCAGAGTTACTAGGTAAAGAGTTGAGGTCATTACATTCAGAGTTGCTAGGTAACGAGTTGAAGTAATTACATTCAGAGTTACTAGGTAAAGAGTTGAGGTCATTACATTCAGAGTTGCTAGGTAAAGAGCTGAGGTCATTACATTCAAAGTTACTAGGTAACGAGTTGAGGTCATTACATTCAGAGTTACCAGGTAAAGAGTTGAGGTCATTACATTCAGAGTTACTAGGTAAAGAGTTGAGGTCATTACATTCAGAGTTACTCGTTAACGAGTTGAAGTAATTACATTCAGAGTTACTAGGTAAAGAGTTGAGGTCATTACATTCAGAGTTACTAGGTAAAGAGTTGAGGTCATTACATTCAGAGTTACTAGGTAAAGAGCTGAGGTCATTACATTCAGAGTTACTAGGTAACGAGTTGAGGTCATTACATTCAGAGTTACCAGGTAAAGAGCTGAGGTCATTACATTCAGAGTTACCAGGTAAAGAGTTGAGGTCATTACATTCAGAGTTACTAGGTAAAGAGTTGAGGTCATTACATTCAGAGTTACTAGGTAAAGAGCTGAGGTCATTACATTCAGAGTTACTAGGTAAAGAGCTGAGGTTATTACATTCAGAGTTACTAAGTAAAGAGTTGAGGTCATTGCATTCAGAGTTATTAGGTAGAGTTGAGGTCATTACATTCAGAGTTACTAGGTAAAGGGTTGAGGTCATTGCATTCAGAGTTACCAGGTAAAGAGTTGAGGTCATTACATTCAGAGTTACTAGGTAGAGTTGAGGTCATTACATTCAGAGTTAATAGGTAAAGAGTAATCCTTGATTTCCAGGCTCCATAACATGATCCCTAAACATAGGGTCTGTAAACTAGTCCTCACAGACTGCAGTATAAACCATCATCCTGATGTTGTTTATTTTATTTATTTCCCCCCAATTGTATCCGGCCAATTGCCCCAATTCGCTGCTCCACCCCCTCTGCCGATCCGGGGAGGGCTGCAGACTACCACATGCCTCCTCCGATACATGTGGAGTCGCGTGCCACTTCTATCACACCGAAGGGTGTAATACACCCGCCGGTCCAACGTGTCAGTGTCACGGGTTGCCTCGCTCAGGCGTGAAAAGTACATGCGTGTATGAAGGTGCAGTGCCAGCAGGGGGCGATGAGTAACTCAATGTCAGCAACTCCGCACGGAGGAATAGAAGCATACAGCATTTTCCAAAATCCCTCCCCTCACCTTAACCCAACCCCAACCCTAACCTGCCTTCACCTCTTAATTATCGCCCCCTGCTGGCACTGCACTCGCATAGACACTGTACTTTTCACACCTGAGCGAGGCAAACCGTGACACTGACACGTTGGACCGGCGGGTACATGCTTTGGCGTGACACCGGGTTGGACAGTGAGGAGTTTCGCTTGGGGCACATAGTGCGTGGTAGGATCACGCTATTTCCCCCAGTTCCCCCTTCCACCTGAACCGGCGCCCCGACTGACAAGAGAAAGCGCTAGTGCAGTGACCAGGACACATAACCACATCCGGCTTCCCACCGGCAGACACGACCAATTGTGTCTGTAGGAGCCCATTCTCCCTCCCAACTCGTCACATATGGACACTTGTTGAGGACGACCTCTTCGTCACTGTTCAGCTCTCTAGGTACCCCTTTAACGTCAACTTTCAACGTGGAGGGACTGAGATCACTCATAGGCACAAAAAACAAAGCAACACAATAACAACAACCCTAACTTTAACCCTAACTCTAACCCTAACGTCATGACATCAAAATGAGTTATATCACACAAAAATCAGCGCTTTTAGAGAACAAAAAAATCCTCCCTGGTGCCAGCACGTAATTTTAACACAACACATTACGTGCCACAACCACATAACGCGAGTGTTAAGAGGTCGTGATCATTTCACGTATTTCTGTGAGATCATGTTGATGAATGCACACAGATAAAAGATAGATTTAGACTCTGTACTTCTATAAAAAAAAACAGTCGGAATAATCTCCTCTTTTGTTTGTGCCTACAACTCCCCTCCACGTTGAAAGTGGACGTTAAAGGGGTACCTAGGGCGGTGAACAGTGACGAAGAGGTCGTCCTCAACAAGCATCCATATGTGACGAGTTGGGAGTGAGAATGCGTAGACCCCTATCAAACAGGTATTTCATTATTCCTTTACTAGGTCAAACCATCCTAGGAGAGAGACAAAAAAATCAAAACTAGCAACTGGGTAAATAACTGCCGGCATCCTAAACGCCGCAACAGATTCGCCACTGGAGTTGTGGAACACCCAGCATGTCGATATTCAGATGCAGAGGGCGCGTTGTGCGTTCTGTCGACCCTGTGCCAAAGTGGTGATGTCATAATGGGATGAGAACGCTTTGCATTCTCTTCTCTCCTAGCTGCTGTTTGTAGCATCAGAAGCCTTCACACATAAAATTACAACAATTTTGTTTTAATGCATTTACTTAAATTTCCGTGTCTCCATCACAGATAAGATTTATGTAGCTACTCCTGATTTTAAAAAATGGCTGATAATGAGAACTGCTCCCTGATGTTTACAGGGGAAATTGCTTGTTTGAATCCTATTAACAAGCTAAGGAGTAGACGCAGGCAAACATAATTAGGTTTTGGCCCGACCAGTCGGAGCAGGCTTGAGATAGCACATAATCTGAGCGGAAACCACCCGTGACAATACTGCCTCCCCTTGCATATTCCTTTTGATTTTTTTCAGCACTTGCCATCATAACATTTCTAAATCATCAGGGCTTTTTTTTCTTCCCTCATATGCCTTTATACACACAGTTGAAAAAATAATTTTATGTTTCTCTCCCGACTCATCAGCTTTTTTTCTTGCCTTTCATCCTTAAATGTAACTTCCAACACTGCAGTCACTAGTCATTATTGGAGACCGTTTGCTCTGCGTGCTGCTTGTTTTTCTTCTGGAAAACAAGACATCCCAACCCAGCCCATCTGATCTCCTGACAGCATATCCCATTTAGAGACAAATTAATTACTGATCCAGGTGAAATATTTTTACTTTGATTTTCGATAGTAGCTACCATCCAACCTTCCTTCAAAATTGGGAAATAGAGTACCAGGGCCCTGATCTGTAGAACCAAACATTGAAGGGCATGGCAAAAGGAATTCCTCACCCTGTTGGTGGTTCTGCACCATCGAATGTGGAGATCAGTCCCCCCACCCAAACACTCAAACTGGTAAACCCAGAAAAGCTGAATCAGTTCATCTGGACACAAGGTTTGGTAAACTAGAACGACCGGGATTTCACGCCTACCTAAAACGACCATGGGCGGTCAAACTGACCACCGGTTTTTAAACCCTATATTCTGTCAAGATAGAATATAGGGTTTGAGAATATAGGGAATATAGAATATCGAACATAGAATACAGGAATATATAATATTGAGAATATAGGGTTAATTACCCAATTGAGATATTAATGCATTACATATGTTAGTATGTCTGTTAGGAAACGACTGACATCAGAATTAACATTTTAACAACTATAATACTATTTTTAAACAATTTAAACTTCAGAGAGACATGGTCGAACTTGAATAGCAAAATTGAAAAAGGGAATTACCCAAAAGGCAAAACGGAAAACACGTATTGCTAATCTAACAAACGTAACAAGTCCTATAAAACATGAAATGTAAAAAAAAAGAAAAGAAAAGAAAAGAAAAGAAAAGAACTGAAAATAACAGTTGAAACAGTCCCAAACAAAGACCGGAAAACTACTAGAACGACAATGGGCCGTCAAAATGACCACCACGGTTTTTAAACTCTATATTCTGTCAAGATAAATACCCAACTGAGATATTAATGCATTGCATATGCTAGTATGTCTGTTATGAAACTAACTGACGCCAAAATTAACATTTTAACAACTGTATTATTATTTTTCAAACAAATGAAAATTGCTACGGTAAATACTGCAACGCCTCGGTGGTACTCGTGGTGCGTCTGAAACACGTCTGTAATCAGACATGTTTTCGAAATAATCAAACTTCAAGTTTAGACTATTACTCTGCACTGGAGGACACTAGTGTGTTTCTAGGACAGAGCAATGAACTTTGCGAAGGAAATGACGCGACCAACACACGTCATAAATAGTGACATGACGCACACCATGATGCGCAAACTACGAGCCGTCTTTTCTTTTCTTTTTTTTGTTAATTTTCCCCCCCTTTTCTCCCCAATTGCACTTGGCCAATTATCCCACTCTTCCGAGCCATCCCGGTCACTGCTCCACCCCCTCTACCAATCCGGGGAAGGCTTGCAGACTATCATATGTCTCCGACACATGAGGAGTCGCCAGCCGCTTCTTTTCACCTGAAAGTGAGGAGTTTCTCCAGGGGGAAATAGCGCATGGGAGGATCACGCTATCCCCCCCCCCCCCCGAACAGGCGCCAAAACCGACCAGAGGAGGCACTAGTGCAACGACCAGGACACATACCCACATCCGGCTTCCTAACCGTAGACACGGCCAATTGTGTCTATAGGGACGCCTGACCAAGCCGGAGGTAACACGGGGATTCGAACAACCGATCCCCGTGTTGGTAGGCAATGTAATAGACCGCTATCCTACCCGGACGCCCACGAGCCGTCTTTTTGACCACTCATGGTCGTTTTAGGTAGATCTGCTCATATTTTTTTTCTTCATGCAATTAATCTAAAACTAATTTTAATACAAATATATGCAATTTTAGGAGCATTCAGCGAGCGGCAAGTCTGTATCTTCCCTTTCCCCCCCTCCCCCACAAAGTTTTTACACTTTGAAAATCCACGTGGTCATTCTTGTGATAAAGTATTTAAATGGGATCTGACTTTCATAATTTGTATTTTGTATAAGCCCCTCACGTGCTTTAATGCACCATCCGTTGAATGAAGGCTCCATAACAGGTCTGTGCAGAAGTTTTTGTATTTTCTAGGCTGTTAATCTTACTTTAACATAACACACATACATGGAGAAACCAGGTGTCTACTTCATTTCCATCAGTGGATTTTCATTTGGTTGCTTTCTCATCAGAACACTAAAGGGCTCATTGAAGAACCACTCATTCTTGGTGTAAAACAGATTGTCATCCTTCCTTTAAGTTGTCCACTTCTTCTGCACAGCAGACCATGACTTCTCTGAACACACCAGTTCACCACCTGACAGCGCAGTCCACCCCGCCGCAGGCCACGCTGGGAAAACGACATGAGGACTGAAGCCTCTCATCCAGACACGTAGTATTAAATAGAAAGTGCAACAGCTTGATTTTCACTGTTTAGATAAGAAGCAAAAAAACAAAAAACAAAACACTGATTTGTATATATGCTTTTAGTAAAAACATTATTTCTTATCTAATGTTTAATGGTAGCTAAAGTCCTCATCAAAATGAAATCTTGCATGGAAGTAGTCGGTGTGCGGCGTTGCATTTACTTATTTGTGTTTTTAAATTGCGGATGCCTAATACTGCAACACAACTCCCCAACTCCCACGCTAGCAGACTGTGGAAACTGAGATTTGTGTGTTATTTACCACATTCTCATTCAAGTTCTTTTTCCTGTTTTGTTGAATCTGTTTGTGTGAGTGTGTGTGTCAGGGATGCAACGGGAGCAGATGTTTTGTGTATGTGTGTTTCTGTTCAGCTACTGTGCATTAGAACTATGCTAACCAGGCGCTCTAAATCCATCAGCACCTACCAGGAACACTTCGTTTATTTGGAACGAAATATCGTTTCCCAGACCACAGCAGTGCAACACCAACACACATATCCAAAAACCACAAGTATTTCAAGAACACACATACTAACTAACTAACGCATATACATCTAAACTAACGAATATATCCAAACTGAAAGAAAGAAAAAAATCACTGTCCAAGGGAACGAACCCCAGCCAGGATGACTGTTGGAACTTCCGGTCTGCATGGGCTAGCAGTTAGCTTAGCCTGCCCCACTTCCGTGTCCTGTCAGACCCCCCTCAGTGTTTCCTCTTCGGGCGCAGCTCCAGGCAGGGCCGTGGTCCTTGGGCCCACAGGATGCAGCAGACCAGGCTCTTCCAGCCGATCCAACGCCAGCTGTCCCAGCCAGACACCCTCGACACACCTCCCCGCACCCCGCAGGACGACACCAAAAATACCAGTCAACGCCAGGCGAGGGCGCTGCCAGACCGCCCTCGTTGTTATCGGAACTGCTGTTCTACATCGGCTAGCAGTTAGCTTAGCCTGCCCCACTTCGTGTCCTGTTAGACCTCCCTTGGTGTTACCTCCTCGGTCGCAGCTCCGGGCTGGGTTGTGGTCCCTGGGCCCACAAGACGCAGCAGACCAAGCTCTCCCGGCCATCAAACGAAGGCAAAACTTAGACACAGATGTGGAAAAAGACACTGCATGGACGGCACTGGGTGAGGCCGCCGCAAAGGTGAATTCACGCCGCCATCTTCCCACAGCAGAAGCGGAATTTACACATTATAATACAATAAGAGTGGTTTAAAATGTACCACTGTTGCGTCACAGCAAGAGGGTCCAATTCCAGCCCCTGTGTGTGCTTGTGTGACCCCCCCCCCCCTCCAAGTCCAAAGACGTAGGTGAATTGCGGTCTCTAACTGTCCATAGCTGTGAATGGCCCTGTGATGGACTGCTGACCTTTCCAGAGCGTCTCT
The DNA here is from genome assembly GCF_029633865.1 of Lampris incognitus. Taxonomy (NCBI): domain Eukaryota; kingdom Metazoa; phylum Chordata; class Actinopteri; order Lampriformes; family Lampridae; genus Lampris; species Lampris incognitus. The sequence goes on along the minus strand of NC_079217.1, from coordinate 48,938,563 downwards.
GCTCTCTGCCGGGTGCCTGCTGGGGATAGACTCCACCCAACTCCTCCACACCCCCCCCACCCCCTTCACGGGCAATTGGACTTAAGTGCGTATAAATGGACAAAAAAAAAAAAAGGCTTTTCAGCCACAAATTCCTACCCTCGTGCCCACACTTCATTGACTGACATGTAAGTCAGTCAACAGTCTTTTGAGTCATTTAATGCTGACCGCATTAGCCTGACGCAAGGAAGCCAATGAACATACTCGAACGAAAGGGCACTAATTAGCCCCGTTACGCCGGCACGAGAGCTGCCATCGTCACTTCACAGCGGGGGAGCAACCAGCACGAGACTGCAAACAGCCTCACTATCTCCATTAGCAAACAGCCTGATTACATGCTAATAGACTGGCTATCACTTAGCCGTCATCTTGTTGTGAACTGAGAAGGGCGACCCGTGTGTTCGAGGCTCTCTTTCTAACAGCACACTGACCTGCAGCACTGGCCCGTCAGCCCAAGTTGTCCTGAAAGTGTTGTGTACTTGGGATCACGAGTGTGGGTCCAGCCTATGTGAGGGTGTCATGCCCATGTTTCTAAATGGATATATGGGTGCCTATGCGTGTGTGTGTGTTAGTGTGTTGCTTATTCCTTTGTGTGTGGCTGACATTTTCATGCTGTCTGCATTCAGTCATGTTGACTGACAGAGGGAGTTCAGTTTGTAAACACCGTCAATCAATCAATCTACCCTTGGGCCCTCAAAATCCATACACACAATACGTTACACACACACACACACACACACACACACACACACACACACACACACACACACACACACACACGATGACTGTCACACATTCATATCTGACGCCCTAGGTCCTGACTGTTGATCTAAGCAGAGCATCAAGTGAATATTTATGATAATGTGCCCTAGCTGTTTTTAAATAATTTAATGTGCCAATTATTCCTTCAGTGCAGGCACAGCAGAACAGGGCAGGGCAAAGGGTTGACAGCTAAATCCCTCCAGCACACAAAGGCTGTCCATCCTGCGAAATTCCCTGCAAAAAAAAAAAGGCTGATTCAGCCATTGAGCTGAACCATAATAATCAGATGGATGGATGGATGGATGGATGGATGGATGGATGGATGGATGGATGGATGAGTAATGTCTCAGATCACTACGAAACAGGATTTGTTTAACCTAGAAAATTCATTTGCCAGTCTAAACGTGGAGCAGCTTTACTGACGTCATCTCGATCCTGAAATAAAAGCAGGATACATGTCACATAAAAATAAATAATAAAAAGCAAAAACAAAAAAACCAAATTACCAAATGAACAAAAAAACAAACAAAAATAAAAGCGGCATACATGTCATATATGAAACTTATATATATATATATATATATATATATATATATATATATAGAACAAGGCTGCTCTGAGTACGTTTTGGGGCTCGAGGGATAACTTTTGGCACGGTTATTGGAATAACAGTCCCATAATTAATTGTTCTGTGGGACTCCTCCTCCGGGACAGCGCGACTGAGGGCCCTGTTCTCCTGAGGCCCCCTCCTCCAGCGTCGCTCTGGATCGTCCCTTGGGAAACTGACACAGGGGTTTTTGAATTTCCTGATCCTTCATAGTCCCACTGAGACGCGGTGTTTAAATATACGGTTCCCCTGGCCTGTCTGTTATGTTCTCTTCTTTGATTGGTCTGTAAAACCTTAATCACTCCATGGACTTATCCTGATACATGTTCCTTATCGGATCTGTCCTCATCTCTCTCCCTGCCCTTCTCAATACCCCACATGTCTCTCCCTCTACTCTCTATTTTTCCTACAAACTTTTCGCATTTTCCTTAACATTTAATTTTGATTTTAATTTAATTCAATTTAATTTTAATTCCTAACATTTTCTTATTTTTCATGGTCATCCTGCTGTTTGACAAATCTCTAACTTTCTCAACCCACTGAGAACATTTAGAAAAAAGGCATTTCAGATTCAGCTAGTGGTAAAACTGTCATACTACCCACGACAATAACCAAGGGCTGAGTCTCAAACCTATCAAACCTACTGTCCTACTACCCATGACAATAACCAGGGGCTGAGTCTCAAACATATCAAACCCACTGTCCTACTACCCATGACAATAACCAAGGATCGAGTCTCAAACATATTAAACGTAACGTGTCTTAAACATAGGACTGATTTGAGCCGCGCACACACTGACTGGGAAATAACTTTACACCAGTAATAGTATTTTCACCAATACTCATGTGGTATAACCACATTTGTTTTTATCTAGAAAGAAGCTGAAGCAAATTTAAGTAAAATCTGTTTTCACACTCACAATATTATTGATACATGTAAAGTGACATAAAAATTAATTCCAAGATCAATCCAACTTCATTAATAATAATACTAATAACAATAATAATTATAATAATGATACATTTTATTTATTTTTATCTTATTCCGTATTTCTTATTTAATGTCCATTTACGCCATACTATGTAAAACACTTTGAATTGTCTTTGTGTATAAAATGTGCTACACAAATACACTTGCTTTGCCCATGCTCTGCCTAGCAATAATAATAATAATAATAATAAAGACAAATTAGAAAGATGCTATTTTAATTTAATTAATAGTTACTTGTATTTGTATTATGTGTTTGTATCTGATTCCTTCTTCTACACCAACGTTTTACTGCTTGTTAGCCTTGAATTTTGTTTGTGTGAACACATTTTCAGAGAGTTTTGTATTGCAACATCAGCAGAGAAAGTGCAGTGCATGTGAATGGAATAGCAATAAATAAATAAATAAATACTTAATGCAGGTTTTCAGTTTAAATATGATAAAAAGAAAGAAAAAAAATGCCATTACAAGTTTACGACCAATCCTGGTGCAGCAAAGGACCAACGTTCACTGCTGCCTTAATCTCAACATTGCAAAGGCCCACTCTGATCCTTGGATCCTAATCCTGATTTCACTTTTGACCTTTCCATGCAATGGCAGAGTGCAGCTGGGTAGTAGTCTGTCTTCTGGACTTTTTATTTTTAGCTCTCATCCAACTTGACCTCATGCTCCTTTCCCCAGTTCTGGCTTGTATTTTGCTTATCTTCCTAGCCTCTTAAATCCCCCAATAAATCTCCTCCTGGCTCCAACTCTACCATTTCCTTCTCTCCTGCTTTTCAGAGCCCTGTGCTGGCCAATATTTTCTCAACTTGACAGAAATCCATGCCACATCTGGACCTTCTCCTGATCGCAGGCTCTATCTTAAAGACAACAGAAAGAAAGGGCACACAGTCTCTTCTTGCTTCTGTAATTGTGACATATTACCAAATAAGACAAGATATTCAGGAGGGATGTAAGTTGATCCTTCTGGATTTGATTGGATCATTCAAATGTGGGCATGCCATAACAAATATGGAGAATTACAGTCACACAGAACTGGATGCTAATGTTAGCCGACATTTGACCGCGGAAGAATGCACACCTCCAACAACTCCTTCAACACTGGAACAACATTGTACCTCCCCCGTCCACTCCGATCGGTGATGCAATCACAACAACTTGGCTGCTGTAGAGGATGTTAGGGTGGTATGATATTGATGGATATTAGGTAAAATAACAGAATTTTGTGATTTTTTTAGATGATGATGATGATGATGATGATGGATTATATGTATATAGCACTTTATCTAGAGACCCAAATCACTTCACATTGAAGGGAGTATCTCACCTCAACCACCATCAATGTGTAGCACCCACCTGGGTGATGCATGGCAGCCATTTTGCACTAGAACGCTCACCACACATCAGGTTGAGGTGGAGAGGGAGAAATCATTGAGCAAATTACATGGGGGGGGTGATTAGGTGGCCAGATGGAGAGAGCCAGGTTGGGAATTTTGCCAGCACACTGGAGGAACCCCTATTCTTTGTGATAAGTGCTATGGGATCTTTAATGACCACAGTGAGTCAGGACCTCGGTTTAACGTCTCATCTGAAGGACAGCATCACCTACAGCAGTGTCCTCGTTACTGCACGTGGGCATTGGGATTTGATATTTGTTTTTATTATGACCAGAGGGAAGACTGCCACCTACTGGCCCACCAACACAACTTTCAGTAGCGACCCAGCTTTCCTGGGAGGTCTCCCATCCAAATACTAGTCAATTTTTTTGGGCATAAATTGTTGAATAGGTGCATAACATCAATGGGGAAATTAGCTAAAAGGGTAAAAAAAAAGTTTAAAGCTCAGATAAACGTTTTAGTGTTAGACCAGAGACCGTATAACCCCAGACAGTCTAGGGGTTTAGAACAAAAAAGACTTTGCCAGGGATTTAATTGGTTCGGTAGTCTCCATTTATTATTTCATAGTTTTCAAATCTAAATCTTAACTTTTGTTGAATTACACAATCTGTCTTTTTTTCTCTTCCATCATTACTGTAAATATGGTGTGATGAAGCAGAAATGCCATGAAAATAATACTGACCATATTTTTGAATGACCTCTTACATGTGTCCTGAACTTTTCAAAGTCAGAACACTGACACTGATGCCCTCACTGAAACTTCTCACTTTAAACAGCAATTGTTAAGAAGTGAGGAGGAAGCAAGAAAATTAGTAAAGTAAAACTTCCATTCTTCTGCCTCCAGGACCACATAAACAGCAATAAGGAAAATCTTGATCTCAAGATTGAATTGTGTCATGTTTTGTAGCAATGCTAGTTGAGGGTTATTTTCTTTTCTGATTTGCTTCTATTCCTGTTTTGGGCATTATGATGCATTTTTTTCAGCTCTTAACCCAGTCTCACTACAAACTTTGTCAATTATTATTGGAATCAGAATCAGAAACACTTTGTCATTTCATTTCATGCACTTGCGCTCATGAAATGAAACTAAACATCGTTTCCCCCAGCCCACAGCAGTGCAACACAAAGACAAAAAACACACCGAGAAACTACAAGAACATATATATCCATACTAACACATATAGCCATACTAACACATATATCCAAAAAAAATAAATTAAAAAATCACCATCCGGGGGAGCAAATGCCAGCCAGGATGACTGTCGGAACTGCCAGTCTGCATGGGCTAGCAGTTAGCTGAGCCTGCCCTGCTTCCGTGTCCTGTCAGACCGCCCTCAGTGTTTCCTCTTCGGGCACAGCTCAAAGCAGGGCCATGGTACCTGGGCCCACAGGACCAGGCAGCAGACCAAGCTCCCTTAGCCGATCCAGTGCTAGCTCTCCCACCCAGACACCTTTGACACATCTCTCCTGTACTCCACACGACAACACTTAAAACACAGTCAAGGCTTGGCGAGGCCACCGCCAGACTGCCCTCAGTGTTATTGGAGCTGCCGGTCTGCATGGGCTAGCAGCAAGCTTCGCCTGCCCCACTTCGGGGTCCTCCCTATAGTCCCCGGGTCCTATAATCCCCGGGTCCTATGTTCCCCGCTTTGTATGAGACCGGGGAATATCGGACCTTTTTGTATACAGAGGGCCCTATATTCCCCACTTTTCCCCAAGAGGGTCCTATGTTCCCCGTTTTGTATGTGCAGGGAAATATGGGAACTTTCTTTATAAAAAGGGTCCTATGTTCCCCTAGGGCACCCGGGGAACATAGGACCCTATTTATAAAGAAAGGTCCTATGTTCTCCGGTCAGCAGGTTTGACGCTGTTTGGCGCAAAAAGTGCATTTTCAATAATGCATTATTTAGGGCAGATTATTAAGAAGACAATGAATCATATGATTTCTATTTTTATATCACAAAAACGAATTCACAAAGTCCAGGTTGGCTAAAGTATGTGGAAACTTTTGACACTAAACCCATTTCAACTTATTAGGCCTATATTTGGGCGCATAACCCACCCCGGTAGTTCTCTGATATTTATGCGTGAAATGTGTCACTTATCGAGGAAAATGCGCCTCGCCGAGTAGGTGAGCTGGCTCGTCTGTGTCTGAATGTAATATAGTAAGCCTATGTTCCTTGGGCAATTGTACCCGGGCATAGCTCAGTAGGTAGAGCTCTCGCCTATGGATCGCAAGGTCGTGAGTTCGATCCCGGGTGCCGCCAACTCAGCGTATGAGTAGCACATTGTGCGAGAAGTGCTGGGAGCTGAGGATAGGTGTTGTGTTCCGTCCTCAGCAGTCCATCTCCCAGAGGTCTAGGGCATTGTACCAGGGATAGACTCCTGCGTAAACTGGCTGATACCGACAATAGGCCAATTCCGACTCACTTCTTTTATGTTCTCTAGAAAGCCGTCGTTAAGCATCTGACAGATATTAGATAGCAACCATCTGCTCAGTAAGGCCCTTTAAGCATCATAATTGTAATGATAATAATAATAATAATAACATAATAATAATGACAATAATAATAATAATAGCCTAATAATAATAATGATGATGATAATAATAATAATAACAATATAGCCTTATATTAGAAATGCTAAAAATTGGATAATTGAAATGCATTTTGTTATTAATAGCCTATTATCAGTGTTACTATTGATAGTATTATGCCTGTAATTGTTATTTGTTACTAGGCCTCTTTTATAATTAGGCTATTATTATTATTATTATTATTATTATTAGGCTGTTGTTGTTGTTATTATTATTATTATTATATTTATTATTATTATTATTATTGATATTATTACTATTATTATTATTATTATTATTATTATTATTATTAAAGAAGAACATCAAAGGATGTAAGGTAGCACTCATCAAATGAAAAAAAAAAAGACACAATTCTCTATTTTACCATTTCATTGTTTGGCATCAGTCATTAACTTGGCCGGGTGGTCTTCTTCAGAAACCTTAATGACTGATGCCAAACAATAAAATGGTGAAATAGAGGACTGCCTCTGTTATTTTTTTTACCATTTGGTGAGTGTTACCTTACATCCTTTGATGTTCGTCTTTGATTCATGTTTTTGGTTTAGCACCTCCACAAGCCTTTAGTTTTTTGAGAAGCACATATTATTATTATTAGGCAATTAGCCTATTGTGTAAGGTAGGCGGCCCCCGTTGATGGATACTTTGTGCTGGTCCTAAATTCCAAGTCCTGGTCTAAGTTCTCTGCCTAAAAAGTTCATCATTAACGTCTTTTTGAAAGAAAGTCTGCCAAGTGATTTAATATGGAAAACGAACTGCAAAGTAACAATAAAGTGGCTGAAGTGTCCAGTGCTGTGCAAATTGAACTTTGAACGAAGGTGGAAATGGCTAGGTTATACTGGTAGGCGGGCCTACTGCAAGACAAACTTGCGTTGATTGCCGACTGGCCATGCTGAGCCGGAGAGCCAACTAACTAGGCCTACTGCAGTAAATATTGGTAAGAACTAACAATAAAGCAAATTACAGCCTCCTCTAGGCCGAATTTGGATACACACTCAAGGTGGCCTGCGATATACAACAGCCAACAATGGTAATACGGCCTAATTTAATCAGCGGAGGAATAGATTGTCGTAGCCTACAACTCAGCCATGACCCCAGTTTTTATTATTTTGGACCCGCTAAGGAGATAATTTGCAAAAGGGTTCTAAGTTCCCCGGTTTGTTCCTCGATTGGCAATAGCGGGGAATATAGGACCCTTTATTTGGAAAAAGGTCCTATGTTCCCCTGGAAACAGCGGGGAATATAGGACCCTTTTTCCAAAAGAGGGTTCTATGTTCCCCGGTGTCTATTGCAACCGGGATTATAGGACCTTTTTAGGGGAAAACGGGGAATAAGGGACCCTTTTTTTTCCAAAAGGGTCCTATAGGACCCGGGGACTATAGGCACGGCCCCCCCACTTCCGCGTCCTGTCAGACCACCCTCAGTGTTTCCTCTTCGGGCACAGCTCCAGGCAGGGCCGTGGTCCGTGGGCCCACAGGACAGAGCAGACCAAGCTTTCCCAGCTGATCCAGTGCCAGTTCTCCCAGCCATCAAATGAAGACAAACTTAGACGCAGACGTGGACAAAGACACTGCATGGACGGTACTGGGTGAGGCCGCCACAAATGTGAATTTGTGCCACCATCTTTTCACAACGATACTGGGTGAAGCCGCTGCAAAAGTTAATTTGCACCGTCATCTTCCCACACCGGGAACTCCACTTCTCATTATCGGCAAAACTCTGTTGAGATATACTTTTCATTTGAAACCACAATAACCCTAGCAGATGTGGCTTCCTGTCATTGTGGTCGATTGTGCGACAGATCAGCACAGAAGAAATGCTTCCTCTTTCAAATGACCTGCTTTTAAGCTCCTATATCAAATGGATGTCATAACTGCTGTCATCCTGTGGTCCACTATCTGGATTTAATCATCTGATCTTGCATGCTGTTCCACACACTGGAGCAAGGTCTGATGTGATTAACAGCGCTAGACAGTTCAATTACCACAAAACAGGCTTCATTTCTCTGTTCAAGCCCCTCGTTGTCTCAACAGGAGGTCACAATGACCTGCTTTCACCAACTTGATGTTTATCCTGAACTTGAATCTGTTTTCACTCATTTGTTCCCTGTGAGTCTTAAAAGAGGGGACTCACATTCAATCACAACAAGCTGGTGGGCATTGTTCAAGTCTACATATTGATCCTCTCCAATTAGTCCTTATGGATTTACAAAATGTCATTGTTGTTATACATCTCTTTATTACTGTACACCTGTGTTTCTAAACTGTTGCCATGAAAAAAAATGCATTTAAAAATCTTTATACTGCATCTTTTTACTTGTATACAAGTATTTGGTGTGATCTACTGCAGGGGTTCTTATCATTTCTTCTGATTACTATCATACGCACGGCATCAAGAAAGTAATTGGCAAAGGATAACATAAGGAGTTTTAATTAAACTGCATGTCCTATCTATTAAAAAAATGGTTTGGGCCCATCCTATCACACCGTTGATCCCCCGGTGAATTCAGTGATGATGGATAAAATGACATTCCCATTTGCCGTTTACTTTTTTAAGTGATGGCCTGTCATGCTTGAAATTTTAAATAACCGTTTGGGAAGCCCCTTGTGAGCATGCACGAACAATTTTGACGTTGTGTATGAGGTAAGACACAAGTAATCAAGAGTGGCATCACTGCTGAAAAACTCATCTCTGACAAGTCATACATTCAGTTTTGTCCTATGACTTTGCTGAAATTTATACGATTTGCCTTCAGGGAATACCAACATTTTAAAAGATGCAGACGTACTAGAGCAGACCACAAGAGCCCCAAGTCAAGGGTTCATTTTTGGAAGCCCTGTTAATTCGATTTTGTTACAACGAACATTAATAAACCTTCCAAAAGCCTTAGATGAAGTAACAGCAAAAACAGAATACCATTTCCTCAGTCTTTCAATTGATAACATGATACAGTACTATTAATCTTATCCCACAATTCCAAACAGTGGGACTGGGACACGAAGAAAAGGAGGAAGAAGAAGAAGAAGAAGAAGAAGAAGAAGAAGAAGAAGAAGACAGTGTAATGATTGTGGTGTATCACTAATTTCAGTCCATTGCATTTCAGAGACCATATTTTGTGTAAAAAGTTATACTTTGTGAGCAAACAACTCACAAGCAAGGAAGAGACTAGCATGGTCTAAGCTTGACCAATGAGCCTGTTTAGTTAGGGTTCACCCCATTGTTTCTTGTGCTGGTTTATTATTATTTTTCTTCTTCAGAAGTGTTTGCAACGGGGACGTCCGAGTAGCATGGCAGTCTATTCTGTTGCCTACCAACACACAGGGATTTTCAGTTCGAATCCCTGTGTTACCTCCGGCTTGGTCGGGCTTCCCTACAGACACAATTGGCCATGTCTGCGGGTGGGAAGTCAGATTTGGGTATGTGTCCTGGTCGCTGCACTACTGCCTCCTCTGGTGGGTCGGGGTGCCTGTTCAGGGGGGAGGGGGAATTGGGGGGAATGGTGTGATCATCCCATGCACTACATCCCCCTGGTGAAACTCCTCACTGTCAGGTGAAAAGAAGGGGCTGGCGACTCCACATGTATCAGAGGAGGCATGTGGTAGTCTGCAGCCCTCCCTGGATCGGCAGAGGGGGTGGAGCAATGACCGGGACGGCTCGGAAGAGTGGGGTAATTGGCCAGATACAATTGGGGAAAAAAAGGGGGAGGAAGTGTTTGCACAAATTCCCATGGGAGGGTAATTGGTAGAAACATGGGATTTTGTTAATTGATTGGAAGATAGGCGCAAGCGCTGCCCAAAAAAGAATTAAACTACCTACCCCAATCAGCCTGATGGGATTGCTATAATTAAAGGTCAACTTTGAAAAAAAGTCATAACTCCTACAGTGTAGGAATAGGATTTATGGTGTAGGAGCTACACCATAAATCCAATTTACAAACTTGGTACAGAGATCCATCCATCCTCACTCTACAAGTTTGCCTCAAGAACCACTAAGGTCCGCCTGACTAGATTTTCCGCTATTTTGACATTTTTTTGAAAAATACATTTTTGACATCTCCTAAAGTCCGATAGCTACCAAATGTTCTGTGGACCATTATTGGACCAATCTTATTAGAAGTGGCATAAAGTTTGTTGATAACTTATTAACTCCAAAAGGGCATGGCTCAGCACATAAATAGACCAAAGTGAAGAGTTGTTGGGCCAATCATCAGAAAACTTGCAAAATATGTCCACATATGTACCTGAAACTTACCCTTGAACATTTCATTCATTTTGTAGTGCGCTACAAAAATGGGCGTGGCGCAACACAACTCATGATATGTTTCCTAACAACGTTGAACCACATGTGTAAAACTATTTTGAAATCGCTCAATAGGGGGCTCCACCAGTTCGAAACATGTGGGTGAGCCTGGTGCAAAAGTTACAACGGCTGTTTTTTATAAACATCACCAAACTTGGCGGGTATCTTTAATTAAGCTGTTGAAGCTTTCAGCTTCTGACAGTGTGTGTTGGCTTGAACCCTGGAATCGCTGCTTGCGGCTATATTTCTAGAATATCTTTTGGGTCACGGTTACCAAACAACTGAGTTTTAGCCAAGAAAAGTACTTTTTTTTTCTCTTGTCGCTGTGCTCCAGAGTTGAATAATTAATGGACTCTGGTCCACGCTTCAAGTTAATCTCTCGTGGCAGATTTGAGATGAGTGCCATGAAATTTTAACAGCACTGCCATGGAAATAAATGCTGTTCTGTGTGTGGTTAAAGGCACGAGAATCAGGGAATCAGAATGTTGAACACAGTGTACGTCTGGGAAGAATGATGCCTTTGCTATTGTTCTCTCACAAGCTCTGTGAATATTACTGTGAGCAAAACAAATGCTGCTTTCCATGTTAATATTATCAAACGTTCAACAACAGAATTAACTTAATTAAGAATGCTAATGGCAATAGAAATGCCAGCTCTATCCGTTCACATTTTGTGACTCTAATTCAAAGTTAACAAAGGGGTTACAGACTATTTGATCATTAGCTGTGAGCGCGATCAGCTTTAACCAAATTACAACAATTATTCTGAAGAAACCTCCAGATAAAAGTCGTGACTTCACTCATCCGGACTGGGTGAGTGTGATCATGTTCAGAGAAAGTAAAAAAAAAAAAGAAAAAAGAAAAGCATGTGGTCTGACTGGCTGTCCCCACGCGGTTCATCTTTCAGAAAGAGGCACGGCGCTGCCAAGAGGATGAATAATTAGGTTACTGAAGACCCGAAGAAGTCACCGAGATGAATGCTGAAATGTCTCCAAACTGAAAACTAACAAGTGAATACATTTAACTCTTGTGTTGTCCACATATTCTATATACTGCCCTTGTCATTTATGACCCGCCTTTATTCAACCTCTAAATTAAAGCAACTTCATTTAGTTTTAAACTCCAAATCTGTTTTGCACGAAGAAACAACCTGCCATTCATCACAAAACCTTGTGACTAGCTGGGTTTTCCCTCTTCACAGTGCAGAAAGACTGCATTTAATCAGTGGACACCACTCGGTTCTTATAGGGTCAAACATGACCCAAACATGTCTTAGGGTCAAACAGGACCCTAAGACAGTCTTAGGACCCCAGTGGTGTACAGCTTTCATGGAAATATGAACAAAAACAACGCTTCACTTTTCTAATGTTGGAGTCACTCTAAGAAAAGTCATCAAATTTCAGGTTGAAAAAAAAAATCATTTAGAGTCTTTTTTTGTTGTTGCTGTTAAACACTGTTATGGGTTATTTTGACCCGTAAGACAACAGAAGGGTTAAACCTGACGTGTGAGACTGGGTAGATATTTCACTACCTGGACGACTGAAACAAATTCACACAGACAGACCCAGGCTATATTTAAATAAGCACTGACCCCTCTGTCAGCAAGCAAGTCAACACTGCACATGACAGGTGACATCGACAAGAAAGCTCAAAATGGACTAAATGGTAAATGGACTGCATTTTATGTAGCACTTTTCTAGCTGCAACGGCCATTTAAATCGCTTTACATTAAATTAATGGCTCACATTCACCCACACACACACACACACACACTCATACACCGATGGCGGTGTCAACCGTGCAAGGTAACAACCGCCTCATCGGGAGCAGTTAGGGTTTTGGTGTCTTGCTAAGGGACACCTCATCCGTATTGCAAAGGAGGAGCTGTGGATCTAACCGGCAACCCTCCAGTTACCGGGCAACCTGCTCTACCTCCCGAGCCACTGCCACCCAAAGCATTACACATGCTTAATTACCTATTAAGTCAGGCAAGCCCTGCTCCAATGCCGAAGAGCTGATACTCCCTGCTGCTGCAGGCAAGAAGGCCAAGAGAGCAATACAGATTGTCCCCTTATCAAACAAATGTGTCTCACAGCAATTGACGATATGACAGATAACAATTTAGCACAGTTAGTAGAACGCTTAAAAAAAACCCCAATAAATTTGCTTTACAAGTGGAGAAGTCCACTGCCATAACATTATTGAAATTGGCAGAACATCTTGTTCATGTCAGGTAGATTCACGAAGGAGCAGTTAAGGTAGACTTACTGTTTCACGAGCCTTGTAACCATCACACAACAGGACAAGACAGCTTTAATTTACTTAACAAATTTTTATGGGCCAGCTGTGTTGGCGTTTGTACTGACAGTGCCAAAAGTTAATGGCTGGAAGACAGAGTGGCGCTGTATATCACATTCAAAAGGGTGCTTCAGATGCAACTTGGACTAGCTCCTGTACACACAGGGAGGCTCTCACTGCCAGGTGTATGTCAGCCAGCCGTGTAGGGTGGAAGGGTGGTGGTGGTAAATACTGCATTATTCATGTACTTGACCTTGGTCTTCATTTATTAATTTATGTAGAAGACAAATGTGACAAGAATGCAAGGGGAAGTGTTGTGAAATGACTTGGTTACACTTACTGGGCGAGGTGTGCACATAGCAGGGGAGTGTCATCCTGCTGTAGCACACAGAGGCTGAGTGTGACCTGCCCCAGCTCGGTGCTGACTAGACATATGGGAGATATGCTGGAAGGGTGCATATGATAAGTCAAATGAGGTAGACCGAAATTTGAGTGGGGTGATGGGATTTGAAATAATGAAATGGATGGGGCATCCAGGTAGCGTAGTGGTCTATTCCACTGCTTACCAACACGGGGATCGCCAGTTCGAATCCCCATGTTACCTCTGGCTTGGTCGGGCGTCCCTACAGACAAAATTGTGGGTGGGAAGCCGGATGTGGGTATGAGTCCTGGTCGCTGCACTAAGTGCCTCCTCTGGTTGGTCAGGGTGCCTGCTGGGGAGAGGGAGAACTTGGGGGAATAGTGTGATCCACCCACGTGCTATGTCCCCCTGGTGAAACTCCTCACAGTCAGGTGAAAAGAAGTGGCTGGCGACTCCATGTGTATCAGAGGAGGCATGTGGTAGTCTGCAGGCAGAGAGGGTGGAGCAGCGACCGGGACGGCTCAGGAGAGTGGGGTAATTAAGTACCTGTCTGTATTGTGAACTGTAATGTTGTAATGTCTTGTTTCGCTTGTAGTAGTTGCTTCGAGTGAATAATCTCATAGGAAGTGGAAGTGCTAGGGAGGGAATCTCCCGTAAGAAAGATGCTACGCTAGAAGCTTGTGTGGACTGTTGACCCTTTTCCTTCTTTCTCATTCTGCATAACTGAACTACTCTATTCTGTTAACTATTCTATTGTTAATTATTCTATTAACTAGTCTATTATTTATTATTATGTTATTAATTATTCTATTATTAATTATTATTATTAGTTATTATATTAACTATTCTGCGTTACTGACTAAAGTCAGCAGCCAAGCAGGCAGAAAGTCTTTGTTGGTTAAGCTTAAGTGTTATTAATACAGCCTGTACACTAAAACGACATTCAGACTTGTTTTCTACCTAGCAACTGAAGCTAATTATCTTTGCTAATAAGTGCGTTGCCATCGGTGAGAAGCTATTCACGTGAGGTTACACTTGTGGAATGTCTGAAGTCATGTTTAGACTGAATCGTGTTGCTGAATATAAAGTTTCTACACCGTTTCAGATGATTCTTATAGAAGTGGCAAATCTAAATGATTATTTGTCTCAAATAGATACTGGGTAATGTTACTAGCCAAGGTTACTGCTGTCACCAGTATTTGTCATTTAATGCATTACATTTCATTAATGGACAACACACCATCTTTATTTTGGTAATTATGATTATTAATGTTAAATGCCAAACTCAGTACATTGATTTTTTTTTCCCGTTTGTGTTTATTATGTATATTTCAGGACCACATACACACTTATTCTATGCTGCTTCATGCATCAACTACCTGGAGTACATCGGTCTCCTTTCACCTGCTCGAACCAAGCCTTACTAAGATGCCCCAGGCTTGGCGGCAGCCATGTTTGTCTGAGGGGATTGGGTAGGAAAGGCATGGAGTTTGGTTTCACAAACGGCGCTCGTGTGGGCTGTCTTAAGTAGGTGAGTTGATTAAATGGTGCTCTATAAATGAAACTACATTCAACCTGAAATTAGTCTGTTATCAGTTTTACATCCGAGCCTGTGCATTGTGCCAGCCTTTCCACCATGACTTGTGCTTCAATCCCCACCTAAGAGAGACCCCAAATGAAATCACAGGGACATAACCATGAAGCCATAATCACGCGTACCAACACTGGGACCTAACCGAACAATTTAACAAGTCAACACTGGTTTCTAGAGAAGAGTCATAATGTATTGCTAATGCACGCACCTCATTTTAAAGAGTCAAAAGTCAGAGGGTGTTAAATGAAATATATACTATACAGCAACAATCCCATGTATTATTCTGGTCGAAAGCCGCAATTCATGACCTTTTCTGTCATTAAGAAAAATCATGCATAACACATCTTTCCTTTTATTACATATTTACACACACACACACACACACACACACACACACACACATATATATATATATATATATATATATATATATATATATGCTTAATCATCAGAACAAGGAGAAAATGCAAGATACAAGACATTCGACTAAACCACAGATAGACAAGAAACTTATATTTCCTGCAAGTAATCAACAACTCGACTACATTTTAAGAGTAGTTGATGACCACTAAACTGCAGCGGTCGTGAACGCCCTGCTGCAGCCATCCTCACAGCTGAGCAGAAGAAGGCTGCTTGACCTCCTTTAGCACCGACAACCATCTGCCTGGTCAAGACATTAAGAAGGGAAGGCAGAGAGGCACACCCTGCCCTGTCAAGCTGGGCATTTCAAGCATCACGGCTCTGGAGAACATGCATCCATCTCTGCCACTGCATCATGCCCTGACCTCCACGCCCGCGGGAAGGTTTCTGACCTGGCGGGGCGGAGTTAAGATTTCTGACCTGGCGGGGCGGAGTTGAGGTGGGTCGGGGAGGTTGTTGGAAGAGGGGATGAGATTCTCGAGTGTGTGAGTCTAAACCCCTAACAGAGGCAGCTGACCGTGTGGTGCCTGCAGAGAAATGAGTTCGTCCACAAGATAAACATACTTAATATGCTGCCGTGTGCACACACACATACAATTCCAAACATACACTCCTTTTCTGCTTTTGACTTTCTCAGTCTTGTGTTCAGTCTCTCATTCACACACACACACACACACACACACACACACACACACACACACACACACACACGGCGCTCAGCTGAATAATGGCACAGTCAGTGGGCCTGCCTATGGGGAAAGCTGTCAGTTTAATTGAATCCAGAATCCTCCATTCTCCCTGCTGCTAATTGATTCTGTCAGGCTCTTCTGCTTGACAAAGAGACTGACATTTTCCCCTGTGTGGTGAGGACTGTCACAATGTCAGTGCGCGCCCGTGTGTGTGTGTGTATTCTGGGTTGTGTGTGTGTTGGTCTGTGTGTCCAGCATTGTTGTCCTCGCACACTAGCAACTGCGGTAAGCAGGCAGGACAAACGGCTGCATTTAGCAGGACTCTCCGAGGATGGATGCTAAATTGGAGAAGTGCTTTTGTGTAATGTGCGTAGTTTAATAAACACAACACAATACAGAGAAATGGCTCACTGTTCTCCATTCAGCCTGAGTCCCCAGAAGAGTGTTAATGTTCTTTCAGAGGTTATACGAGTCAGTCACATACAGGAGGCATGGGACACACAGACGACAATTTATGTAATTTAGTCCCCTCCAATTTGACATTGGCTCGGAAATGATACTTTGTCTCCCCCCCACTCGCTTGCTCACCCCCTCTCTTTCACTCTCTGTCTCACTCACTTGCTCACTCTCTCTCTCTGTCACTCACCTGCTCACTCTCATTCTCTCTCACCCGCTTGCTCACTCTCTCTCTCTATCACCCTTTCACTTGCTCTTTCAGTTTCTCTCTCTCACTCGCTCAGTCATTCTGTCTCTCCCTCTCGCTCGCTCACTCACTCTTTCACTCTCTCTCACTCACTTTCTCTCACATTCTATCTCTCTTACTCGCTCACTCTTACTCTCTCTCCATCTCTCTCTGCCCCTCTTTCTCTCTCACACTCTCACTCTATCTTTCTATCTATCTCTCTATCTTTCACCCTAGCTGTCCATCATGATAACTAGGGAGGCACTTTCCAAAATCCTTGACAGCATCTAGATCATCTTTATTTTATGATATCTCAATGGACAGTTAGCACACACTTTATCCCCGCTACCCCCCAACCGCACCACCCATCCATACACACCAACACAAACAGATCTGTGCACACGCTTACACACACACACACACACACACACACACACACACACACACCCTCTTTTATTTGTTGTCAATCATGCACCCAATTGGGAGGAAAAGTTTGGCAGTTTGTGCAAAATGAGAGGGAGTAGTGAATATTTTCTATGGAGCAAAACTCGTTTTCTTTTTCTATGTGTCACAGAGGAACTCAGACTATTAAGTCCCTAAGCGCTGATATGTTCAAGGTCTTTCTGAAATTGAAGGCAAGACAACAACATTGTGACAGTCAATTTTCCTTGACAACCGTTTTCCTTTGTGACCAAGGGCCAGAATTCCCTCTCACTGGGACAAGTCGGAGCCGTTCAGACTCACATGTCAAAGCAGCAAAGCAGCAGCAACACGCACAGCAAGTGAACTGCACAAGCATAGCAAAGTGCCAATCCCATGTCAGTGTATTTTGTACTCATGTATAATACCCATGACTGTCCTCTTTATTGCGTGGTTGGCAGCATAGTGGCGCTGGACACTTCTGACATCACTGAAGTGCTCATCATATCAAGTACCCAGCACGAGCTTTTGATAGCTATTTTATAACCATTGTAAATCTGTGCACTTTATTTGGGTGATCTTATTTTCTTTCAGCTTAATTTACATGCATAGGGGTTAAACACTGGACGAATCCAGATGAATGTTAAGCTAGCCCACCGATTACCACTTATCAGACCGGATACTGATTTTAAAAGCATGGCATTAAAGGCTTATTGAGCTCATTATTGATCACAATTTTAAGATGGCGGCACAAAGTCACGTTTGTGACGGCCTCACCCAGTGTGGGAAGACGGTGACGCAAGCTCACATTTGCAGCGGCCTCACACAGTACCGTCCATGCAGTGTCTTTGTCCACGTCTAAGTTTGCCTTCGTTTGATGGCTGGGAGACCGGGCGCTGGATTGGCTGGGAGAGCTTGGTCTGCTGCGAACTGTGGGCCCAGGGACCACGGCCCTGCCTGGAGCTGTGCATGAAGAGGTAACACTGAGCGCGGTCTGACAGGATGCGGAAGCGGGGCAGGCTATGCTAACTGCTAGCCCATGCAGACCGGCAGTTCCAACAACACTGAGGGCGGTCTGGCGGTGACCTCGCCTAGCCTTGACTGTTTTTTTCGTGTCGTGTGGAGTGCGGGGAGGTGTGTCAAAGATGCCTGGCTGGGAGAGCTGGCGTTGGATCGGCTGAGCTTAGTCTGCTGCATCCTGTGGACCCAAAGATCACGAACCTGACGAGAACTGAGCCTGAAGAGGAAACAGAGGGCGGTCTGACAGGACGTGGAAGTGGGGCAGGCTAAACTAACTGCTAGCCCATGCAGACCAGCAGTTCCAACAGTCATCCTGGCTGGTGTTCGATCTCCTGGACAGTGATTTATGCATTTAGTTAGTTAGTTAGTGTTAGTTTGGATAAATGTGTTCTTGTAGTTTTCAGATGTGTGTTTGTCTTTGTGTTGCACTGCTGTGGGCTGGGGAAACGTTTCATTTCATCTCATGTATACAAGTGCATGAAATGAAATGACAAATAATGTGTTTCTGATTCTGATTCATTACAAATAAGTATTTGAGCAACAAGGAATGTTGTATGTTTTTCAGCTGGACCATTTATTGTGGTCTGTCTGATTGTCTGGGTTTTTTTTCTTTGTATGCTTGTTCATCTGTATATGAATGTATTGTCCACCTTTTTTCTTTCCTTTCAGCTACTCATCCATCCACCAATCCATCTGACTCTCACCAAATGCACCCCCCCCATCTCTCTCAAAACAGTACGTACACACATCTAATCCCATAATAATCCCTACCCAGATTATCTCCGCCTATTTACTGTCATGGCAACTCATCTCATCTCTCTATCCGGTGCATTTGAAGAAGTGATTGGAACAGAAGAGGGTGAGAGTGAAAGAAAGACTAGAATTATGGAATAAAATTATCAAGGCTGCTTTAAATCTCTTCTCTAGCTTTCATGCAGGCATGTCATATAAAACAAGTACATCAGGCGTTGTACGGGTATTTAGCCTCAGGGCAGAAATCCGGGGAGTGGAACTGGTGGATCATTGTTCTCTGAGGCAATTTTCTAAAGAGCATTATCGCTTGTTATTAGAGAAAAGTGTTTTCATTGTTACGCTTGCGGTCATAACATATCTAACAAGAGGGTAGAGACTCCTCATCAGAATTCATGGAATCAAGTACAACCATCGCCCCTTAAAGAACAGTCAATGATAGGCAACATTATTGAACAGTATCAGGAGTACTACAGAAAACTGCTTGAGAAAAAAAGTATAGTGCTTCCCCTTCTGTCAATACAGTGGAATAAGTCATAAAGCACCAGAATCACTAAATGCTTTGTTTGGTCAAAGGACATCCTGAACTTCACACAGTCCTGGTACATTTCTATATTCTAATTTTTAAGGGCAAACTCTTCTTTGTAGGCTTTTTTCACAATGCTGTCTTCCTGAAAATCCAGAAATTCATTTATTTCCATTTAGAAAGCTACAATCGTGAAGGTTGTTGCTTTTGTTGAACTACTGACACCTACGGTACGACCAGTGATGCTACCGAGTCTCCAGAGCTAACGTGTCGGCCCACCTGTTCTATTCTCTTTTTAAAGCCACTTTATTTTGTCATTGTATTCTTACAATGAAACGTGTTCTTTGCATTTATACAATCCTATTGTATAGGAGCAGTGGGCAGCTGCAGCGCCCAGGGACCAACTCCACTTCTTCTTTCAATTGTCTTGCACAGGGGCACAGACAGGAGAATTAACCCTAACATGCATGTGTTTTTGACGTTAGGAGGAAACTGGAGCACCCGGAGGACACCCACGCAGGCACGGGGAGAACATGCAAACTCCACACAGAAAGGACCTGGGATGGCCTGGGGTTCGAACTCAGGACATTCTTGCTGTGAGGCAACAGTGCTAACCACTGGGCCACTGTGCTGCCCCATTCTTAAAGACAAGTTACTTCAGTTAAAGCACAGATCAACAAGATGTTTACCTCGTCCAAGAATAAACTAAGTTAGAATTATGAAACTTAGAAGCAAATTCGTGTCACAATTCAGAATTAACCAAAATCAAAGTTGAATAAAAAAAAAAAAATCAAACATCTCCAACAATATCTTGACCTTGATTTTACCCAATTTCCACCCATTCACTTTTAAAACTGGATGGGACCAAATGTTTAGTCATTAAATTAAAATTGAAAAACGCTATATAAAATACAATCCAAAAAAAAGAAGAAGAGAGATTTGGGGCATCCGGGTAGTGTAGCAGTCTATTCCATTGCCTAGCAACACGGGGATCGCCGGTTCGAATCCCTGTGTTACCTCCGGCTTGGTCAGCCGTCCCTACAGAAATAATTGGCCGTGTCTGTGGGTGGGAAGCTGGACGTGTCCTGGTCGCTGCACTAGCGCCTCCTGTGGTCGGTAGGGGCTCCTGTTCGGTGGGAGGAGGGGGAATGGGGGGAACAGCGTGATCCTCCCACATGCTACATCCCCCTGGCGAAACTCCTCACTGTCAGGTGAAAAGAAGCGGCTGGCGACTCCACATGTATCGGAGGAGGCATGTGGTATTCTTCAGCCCTGCCAGGGTTGGCAGAGGAGGTGAAGCAGCGACCGGGACGGTTCATAAGTGTAGCATAATTGGACGGGTACAACTGGGGAGAAAAAGGGGAGAAAAAAAAGAAAAAGTGTGGCCCTTTTTTCAAGTTATTTATTTTGTAATTTCAATCCATTATATTGTGCATTCTTTATCAGGGTGCCTTTGAAGGTGTGTTGGGAGTAGTTGTATATTTTAATATACATTTTAACTCATGTTAGCTTGCAAAAATAAAGTGTTAATTCTCTATGGTTCCTTGAAAAAAAATTGTCAGGGTTTTAGTCTGAGTCACCTTCTCCACTCAGCCTTTCGGTGTGAATTCTACATGTAGGCTGACATGGGCGCTGCATAGAAGCTTTGCAACGACCTTTATCTGTCCAGTCAGGGAAGTCATATGACTTTGTAGTTATACTGAGTATTCAAATCTTTTAAATGACATAACAGTATAAGTGGTTTCAAAGTTCTTCGTATTTTGGTGCTGTATAAAACATGCATTTCAATAAAGAACAATAACCATTGTGGCTTAGACTATTGTTTGAAACTCCACGACCGCCCGTTTCAGCAAGGGGATCCTGAACAATCAGATCTTAATTTGAAAGGTTGTAAAGGAAACATAATTATCCCAGAACCGAGCATCGTTCACTGACTTGGGAGGTCTGGCTTAGTGCGTGCAGACAAGATGCATGAAAAAGCAACGTAGACGGGTCGTTCTTTGCCACAAAATATCTAACGTGAAAATTTGCATATCAATATTGCAACCTCAGTGTGAATTTGTGTTCATTTAAATTCACAGCATCTTAGCCACTTGCAAATAGTCAATCTCACAACGCTGACGTAACCAACGCACATAATCAAAATCGCATGAACTGTCATAGCAAATGTCTCCTTTTTCCATGCAAATCTGAAAAAAGCTAAAATCGGTAAATGGGTAGTCTACTCCTCCTCTGTCCTGGGCCAGTCTCATGGAACAGATATATGTCTATAGGTTATAGCTGGTTTGCATATGACGCGCGAACTGTAGGTGGAGGGCAGGAAGTGGTTTTCTACATAGGAAGCACTGTCACAAACACTCAAAACGCCAGTTGCTCACATCGATTAAACCAAGAAACTACAAAGCCTGTTTATCGAGTACCAAAAATTGTTGTTCGTAAGGGGTGGAAACACAAGAAATTGACCGAAAACGCCGGAAAAAATGGCTTGCGAACCGTCGTCTGCGGTCGGGAGGAGCGGGGTCGGATAATGCGGGTGTGTGCAGTGACCACTTCGTTAAAGGTAAAGCCATTCCATGTGGCTATGTTTATGTAGCTTACCTGTTTCCTTACTTTATAACGCTGAAGTTGTTTTTGCCCCCATCTTGTCCATTCTGCTTTTCACTTCCTGCCCTCCATCTGAAGCCTGCGCGTCATCAGAATCACGTGACTGCAACCAAGCGATTCTCAATCACGTGACTTGTTCGTTGCCAACGAACAGCTCCGCCATGTTGGAGGACAGCTGGACCTTAGCAACCAGTTTAAAACGAAGTTCTCATTGGCGATCTGTGTTTACAAGAACGAAATTTTAAGCGACAATCGGACAAACGTAAGGCAATGAAACGTCGCAGTTGTGATCTACTCTTTGAAAAACAGTTTGAAAAACACATTTTTACAAAGTTCTGGCCTAACGGCGCAAAGGCTCAGACTTGAACCAGGGAAACAGCGCGGAAATGAACCATTGTTATACCGAACCACGACAGCTGTTCTGTATGAAGCAACGCTTGAAACAAGTTCTGTCCAGTCTGACTGATTAGAAAACGTTTAGCATCGCGCAGTGGGATCGACACATCATCCTATGGCTTGGAGCCTGTGTCCTCCAACATGGCGGATGCGTTGCCGTCACGTGACATGTGACGCAATACGAGAACGGCACATTAGGCTGTGCACGTTCAATACAGACTAAACTACAGCAAATACCACATTATCCTTATCAGCTCAATTTCTAAGTCTAAATTGTTCAACATTGTACCTATGAAAAAGTAATTGATGGATGATTGTCTGTGTTAAATTGTTATAAAACTGAATATTACAGATTGCATTCAGATGGATGATTATTCAATTATTCATGAATTGTGCGTTCCCAAATCGCGTATTTGCATTCTGACATATCCCCAGTGGATCAGCGCGGTTAAATCTTTTTACAAAAAAAAAACAAATCAACATTTGGGGGAAAAAAAACACACACACAAAAAAATAACAAAAACAAAAACAAAAAAACAAAAAAATGAAATGACATTGTTTTGCAGGCTGTGCCAAACCAACCAATTGAAAATGTTCCGTGAGTGCTGCCAAAAAAATCACATTAGCTCACATATATTGATGTTTGTTTCGGGTGGAAGGTGAAGCAAAATAAACTCGTTTGGCATATTACATTCTTCTGATACGAATACTGCCATATCCATCGTTTAAATGTGGAGTCACAGTACCTATCAGATCCATGCCCACTTTACAACTGAGACACAGGTTAAGGTCCTTTTACAAATCTGTTTGTCCCTGCATGCATCTGTCACTGTACTGCTGGCGTTGTTGTTGATTTGCGCTTCTGTCAGTTTGTGAGTAGTTTTGATATTAACACAAAACAGGATAGAAATGACAGAAAGTTGAATCAGTTCATCTGGACACAGCGTTTAATGAGAGAAACGTTTCACCACTCATCTAAGTGACCTCTGCAGGTATTCCCACCCTTATAAACAATACAGTGGCATAAATGACCAAAACCAACGATCAGTTTCATATGCAAATATGAGTGTGACCATTAACTACAGTTTCAATTGCCATGTGTAATATTCACAGAGGATTTTGGAGTTTTTGCAATCACAGCATTATAAGATCCTGACAGATGTACCCTTAGCCCCCCCCCCTTCCAAGGATGTGCACATCCTCATTCTTGAAAGAGTGGCCACTGCCCTGTAGATGGGTGTAGACTGCAGAGCCCCGGCCTGACGCGTTAGCTCTCCTGTGCTGGGCCATCCTCTTGGCCAGTGTCTGTTCAGTTACCCGTCTGTTTAGTTTCCTCAATATACAAGTCACGGCAATCCTCCTGGCACTTAACAGCTTACACTATATTACTCTGTTTGTGCCGGGGGACTTGATCCTTGGGGTGGACCAACTTCTGGCGCAGTGTGTTTTGGGGTTTGAAAGCAACTGAGACACGGTGTTTGGAAAATACGCTTCACAACTGTTCCGACACTCCCACGACATACGAAATCACCGCTGGGAACCAGGCAGCTGTTGTCCTTCTCCTCTCTTCCATCGGCTGGTGACAACTGGGCGTTTGTCAAAGCCAGGAAGACGTCCAAACAGTGCACTGATCATCGGTTTCGGTGGTCATGCCACTATTGTTTATAAGGGTGGGGGTACCTGCAGTCAGATGAGACCGACGAGGTCACTTAGATGAGTGATGAAACGTTTCTCTCTCAATAAACGTTGTGTCCTGATGAACTGATTGAACCTTTCTCTGATTTCCTTACCGGGATTATTGAGCATGCATAAAGGATATAAAATATATGCAGAATTGTGTCAGAAATTGCAAAGTTGCTGAAATTTATTTTTCCCTGCACAAGACACACATATAGAAAGACACGCACACGTGCACACGGCCTGTTTACTCCCAACCCAGCTGTAATAGGCATGCTTTTCTTAAGCCATTTCCTCCCGTTTATCAAAACTATCGATCCACAAACTGCCTAAGGCTCACTTGCAGCAGAGACAAAGTGAGCGAGAGAGAGAAAGAGAGTAAAAATGCAGAGAAGAGATTAAATTTATTTAATGTGTGCGGACCATGTGTTAAATGTAGCTCATCGTCGGGGGGGGGGGATGTAGAAAGGGACAGAGTGAGAGAGTGCGAAGGATGAGACAGATTAAACATTATGGAGAAAAAAAAGTGGTGAGGCCACTGGGGAACACATATTTAATCCTGACGTGGGATTAAACCAGAATTTCACAGTCACTCAAGTGGGCCATGAGGAAAGAGGCTGCTGCGGCTGAGGCTGAGAGTAATAGTTTAAGAGTCTTGTAAAAGCTGGCATAGACTAAGTTTAATGACAACTACTGGATGCACACTTGAGGTTGTAAGAGCTCAAGGGAGGAAAAAAAACTATTTTGTGATATATATCTACCAGAAAATATTTGCCAATGAAGAATTTGAATTTTCTAGAGCACTGCTGCTCTAAAACTCTGAAGAACAACTCCCATGGACTTCTTTCAGTTTTGAACAAGCTCCCCTACTTTAATTGAAATGAACCATAGCTCTGAATGACCTAAAGCCTCTTTAATAACCCTCAAAACACATTATATAATGAACATTTTACAATTTATTTCTGGCTGCAAAAGGTGGCCTCAACAGAAGTTAAAGAGCTGGTTTATTACCATAAACACATGGCTGGGGGGAACCAGTTCAGTTGAACTGTGGGGCTGTTTGGGTTCTACGATGAGTGGTGTTTTTGACACTCGGCAATGTTCCCAACCCCACCGTTGGGTCACCGCTGCCGAGCAGCTGCGTAAATGTTTGTGGCGTGCCAATCTGTCGTCTTGGGGGAGCACAGGGACGAGATTCCAGCCTTTCTGGCAAATTTACTACTTATCAGCTGTCTTCACAACCTAAACTAGTACCCCCAGCTACTGTTTGTCAGGGGTGGGGCAAAATATGACTTGTTCTATTTTTTATTGATTTGTGGTATTTACATGTGTTGACTGTGTATTGCGATGCCATTAGAGTGTAGCTGGATTACGTGTAAGCCCACCTCTTCCATGCTGGGGTCTAAAATCAGGAATCAAGAACACTTCATTTTCATGAACGTAAGTACGAAATGAAATCTCATTTTCCCCTGTCCAAAGCAGTGCGACACAAAAACAAAAACACATGTCCAAAAACTACAAGAACTAAAAGAAAACACATATCCATCCACCATCCAAACCGCTTATCTTAATTAGGGTCGCCAGATGCTGGAGCCTATCCCAGCAGTCATTGGACGGCAAGTGGGGAAACACCCTGGACAGGTCGTCAGGCCATCACAGGGCGAAACATCATATACAAACACTGCAAGAACTACAAGAACACATATCCAAACTAACAAATATATCCAAACTAACACATATATCCAAACTAAACAAAAATAATCACTGTCCAAGTGAACGAATGCCAGCCAGGATGACTGTCGGAACTGCCGGTCTGCATGGGCTAGCAGTTAGCTTAGCCTGCCCCGCTTCCACATCCTGTCAGACTGCCCTCGGTGTTTCCTCTTCGTGTGTAACTCCAGGCAGGGGCCGTGGTTTTTAGGCCCAGGAGACCAAGCTCCCTCAGCCGATCCAACGCCAGCTCTCCCAGCCACACACCTTCAACACACCTCCCTGCCCTCTTCACGATGACACACCAAAAAGAACAAAAAACACAGTCAACACCAGGCATAGCCGCCGCCAGACCACCCTCAGTGTTATTGGAACTGCTGGTCTACATGGGCTAGCAGTTAGCTTAGCCTGCTCCACTTCTGCGTCCTGTCAGACCGCCCTCAGTGTTACCTCCTCGGGCAGGGCCGTGGTCCCTGGGCCCACAGGACACAGCAGACCAAGCTCTCCCAGCCGATCCAGCACCAGCTCTCCCAGCCATCAAACGAAGACAAAACTTAGACGCAGACGTGGACAAAGTCACTGCATGGCCGGTACTGGGTGAGGCCTCTGCAAATGTGACTTTGCACCTCCATCTTCCCACATTGAAAGCAGATGTGAACTGTTTAAAAATGCCCCACAGGGAGGATGCATCGTTTTTCTTAGTTCTAACTGAAATGGTAACATGTATAGAAAGAGGAAGAAGTGAAGAAAGAAGGAAAGCCACAATATTTTGTCATTCCTACGACTAGTGATGCTCCCGAGTCTCCAGAGCTATGCACTCCCCTGCTCTATTCTTTTTTTTAAAGCCACTTTGACATTTTAATCTTACAATGAATGTGTCCTCTGCATGTAACCCATCCTACTGTATAGGAGCAGTGGGCAGCTGCAGCGCCCGGGGACCAACTCCAGTTCTTCTTTCCATTGCCTTCCTCAGGGGCACAGGCAGGAGTATTAACCCTAACATGC
Organism: Lampris incognitus; assembly: GCF_029633865.1. NCBI lineage: Eukaryota > Metazoa > Chordata > Actinopteri > Lampriformes > Lampridae > Lampris > Lampris incognitus. Next base: position 48,911,726 of record NC_079217.1, on the reverse strand, counting down.
ATATCTTTTTGATGGTGGGAGGAAACCGGAGCACCTGGAAGAAACCCAATCAGACACGGGGAGAACATGCAAACTCCACACAGAAAGGACCTGAGAGGGCCTGGGGTTCGAACCCAGGACCTTGCTGTGAGGCAACAGTGCTAACCACTGGGCCCCTGTGTGTATAGAAGTAGGTGAAAACACAGGATGGGTTAGGAACTTACCCATAAGTATATTGTAGCTATATTCACACAGTATATGGGATAAAATAACATAACCCAGGAGCTGGGTCAATTTAACTTAACGCATGTTTGTCCCATATTGACCCTGCACGGAGTTTCCATTGAGCTCATCAACCCAAATCTTTAAAGAGTGTGTGTGTGTGTGTGTGTGTGTGTATGTGTGTGTGTGTATATACATATATATACATACATGTGTATATATATATATATATATAGTACATATATACACACACACACACACACACACATACGTATATATATCCATCATATATGTCCATTAACATATATATAAAGGATCTTTTACAAGGGGGAACCAGCAAAAACATCATATATCTTTCATCCATATCCATTACACCTATCATGTTATTTCGCATGAACGTGACATGAACTCCAAACAATGGGAACCATATCTAAAGCAGAAGGAACATTGGATTAATATTGTCCCCTGGTCCGTAAAGACAAGCTGGCTTTATTACTTTTTTACACCCTTACACTGAACATGATTGCACATCATCCAGCTTGCTGATGCGATGTCAGCAAAACTGATACCACACCATAAAAACAAGAAGGTTGCTAATTTTTAAGTGTGAAGTAAAGGGGCTGGCAATGCAGTTAGGGAGTTACTAGGCGGTCGTCGCTTTCCTCCTCTGAATCCGCTCCATCTTACGTCTCTCTCTCTCTCTCTCTCTCTCTCTCTCTCTCTCTCTCTCTCTCTCTCTCTCTCTCTCTCTCTCTCTCTCTCTCTCTCTCTCTCTCTCTCTCTCCCTCCCTCCCCCCTCTCTCTCCAGCTCTCTCTCTCAGGAAGTACTTCCTGTTTTCATCTCATTGGTGAAAGCCAGAGTCTGGGCGATTTTAGATTATTTAAAGAAGTGAGTAACATGGGGGATTTTATCAAAAAGTGGTGCTATAATGATGCAATATGTTCTGTAGCAGGTGAAGAATTAATATTTAATACCATTTTTAAGTCAGTGATGAAATTGTTCATTTAACCATGCTGTACAGTATTTTTTTTGTCATGGATTTTTTTTTGGGATTTTTTTTCAGTCTTTTTAAAATAATAATAAAAAACCTCTCTCTCTTTCTCGGTCTCTCTCTCTCTCTGTCTGTCTGTCTCTCTCTCTCTCTTCTGTGACTATGATATGATTCTGTGACTGTGATAGGGACTTCTGGTGGTTTTGAGCTGAGCGTTAACAGTTTTTGACAAAACACAAAAAAACCATGATTTTATGACTGATCAATTTCTTGAGTCATCACAACAAAATCATAAATACAGAACTTTTGGCCTTTGGGCCTCTATAACCAAGTTAAAAAGTCCAGCGAACTCCCAAAGTCTGCTCACTTGTTTGCGACTAAATGAATGAATTATGACCTTGACATGTATGAATAACTTGTGTAACAAAGACAATTAACTTATCATTCGTATCTGTCAACCTACTTGGCTCAGTAAATGGAGAGAGTTTGTTCTCTAAGGCAACAGTTTGTTAGTTAGAGCTGCCCTATGTGGACTTCTGCAGTGACGAGCAGCATTGTTCAATTCCAACTATATTAATAATTACTGGCAGAAATGTGATGTTAACTCATATTGCTGTCCCCCCCACCCCCGTTTTTTTTCTCTGTAATTGTATCCGGCCAATTACCCCACTCTTCCGAGCCGTCCCGGTCGCTGCTCCACCCCCTCTGCTGATCTGGGGAGGGCTGCAGACTACCACATGCCTGCTCCAATACATGTGAAGTCGCCAGCCGCTTCTTTTCACCTGACAGTGAGGAGTTTCACCAGGGGGACGTAGCATGTGGGAGGATCATGCTATTCCCCCAGCCCCCCCCCCCGCTGCCCCGAAAAGGCGCCCCGACCAACAAGAGGAGGCGCTAGTGTAGCGACCAGGACACATACCCACATCTGGCTTACCACCCGCAGACACAGTCAATTGTGTCTGTAGGGACACCCGACCAAGCTGGAGGTAACATGGGAATTGAACCGGCGATCTCTGTGTTAATAGGCAATGGACTAGAGCGCTACGCTACCCGGACGAAGTTAGCTCCTATGTCAACATGAAAATTGAATAATGTAGTATAGCGGTTGTGTAACACGTTACCTCTGAACAGTCCATGATGTAAATCCGAGCTCTGAACATTTCAGAGATTTAGAAGGAAAAAAGAAAAGAAAGGAGAGTGACATAAGAATCATTTTTTCTTCTTTTGAGCTAAAAGCAACACTTAGGGATGAACAGGGAATGCCGGCAAGGGAATCAAAGAAAGAGACTGAGGCTCAAGATGAGCAAGAAAAGGGTCAATCTTGAGAGGAAAGAAAACTAACACAAATGAACAAGCATTCACCACTGGAGAGAGAGAATGTGCTGGAACAACCAGCAAGGAGAGTGAACATTCTGTTCATGTCCAATACAGTAGTATACCATCACACTGCTTATGAACCTGCAACACCAACACACCAACGGATCGTCGTTTAGAACTAAAAGCCATCGTTTCATACATGATTTTATTTTATTCTATTTGTTTGTTTATTTATTTTCTGTGACTAAGTGACCAATGAAAACTTGGCCGCCAGAGACTCTTGTCATCGACTAATGTCTGGTCGACTACTAGAGGGCAGCCCTAGACAATACCATGTGTCCTAGCTGCCCTCTGCCATGCCTTTCACATCACTCCAGGCACACCACTGGCGATAGATAGAAAGAAAGGGGCAGGATGAGACAACAGCAGGTGAGAAGGGAAAGAAGTAACAATAGATGAGACAAAAAAGGATGAGGAGAGAGGTCACAGACATGTAGAGATGAACAGGGTGGGAGAGAGATAAATGCTTCATATCAACCAATAATTAAACATCTAGGATAAAGAACAAATCACATACATGTATTGACACACTCACTCACTCATGCACTCGCTCACTCACTCACTCTCTTGCTCACTCAGTCACTCTCTCGCTCACTCAGTCACTCAGTCACTCACTCAGTCACTAACTCACACCCTTGCTCACTCAGTCACTCCGTCACTCTCCCGCTCACTGACTCATTCACTCACTTAGTCACTCACTCACTCTCTTGTTCACTCACTCACTCGCTCACTCAGTCACTCACTCTCTGGCTCACTCAGTCAGTCAGTCACTCGCTTGCTCAGTCACTCCCTCACTAACTCATTCTCTTGTTCACTCACTCACTCATTCATTCACTCACTTGCTCACTCAGTCACTCTCACTCACCCAGTCACTCTCGCTCACTCACTCAATCACTCTCTTGCTCACTTACTCAACCACTCGCTCATTCACTCACTCACACATTCACTAACTCAGTCTCTCACTCACCCAGTCAATAACTCACTCTCTCGCTCACTCAGTCACACTCTCACTCACTCACTCACTCAGTCACTAACTCACTATCTCAGTGACTCACTCAGTCACTTAATCGCTCTCTCTCACTTGCTTGCTCATTCGCGCTCTCTCTCACATACACACACACACACACACACACACACACACACACGAATTAGAGTACAACAAGCTCAAATTAGGCAATTATGGAAAAACCTCTTCAGAGACACATTAGCATAGACAGAACAGTGTTTTCACCAACTAACGGTGACTGTTTAGTAAACATATCAGGTCATTTGCATAGGGCACCACAGAGACCCACAATGCTTTGCTACGAAACAGGTTATTGGCACAAACCTGCCCCATTCATATGATATTAAGATTTGCTATGTATTACCATCAATGCTTCATATATTTTTCCATGCTCTTCACAAACTAGCAACAATGTATCCTTAATGGAACTTGTTTGCAACACATCTAGCTATAAAACAACACAAACAAACAAACATTATATATGTGGTATATAGGTATATCCCTGCAACAATGGTTTGCATTTTGTCAAAATCTGCAGCCTTTAAATTAAAGCTACATTACAATAGAGTTAGATAATTATGTGCAGTGGTGGAGTTGACAAACAATTAAATAATTATTCTAAGTAAGCCCATTAATGTACTGCATATTAATTATCACAGAAAAGGTTGTCATCGCTGTTATGCAACACATCTGAGGCCAAAGTTATCACCGTTAAAACATTTAAAGAGTAAGTGAGCATTTGTTTTTACTCCGTCTCCACCTACTCCCATGTTGAAAAAGGAGAAAAAAAGGGGGTGTAGACGACAGCGTTGGTGGTGTGGGTTAGACTGAAGTTGGCAGTGTCGTAGTGTAACACCACACCTCAGCTTCTCACATGGCTACCTAGAGAGTTCAGTTGGCTTATACCAGCATGAGGTTTTTCTACTCGCCTCGTATTTTATTTGTCTAATGCGCCCCCACCGGTGTCAGGAATTAGGGACAATGTATTTGTCATTTCATCGTATGTACTACGTACACTAAAGAAACAAAATTCAATTCCTGCAGCTCATAACAGTGCAACACAAAAGACAAAAACACATATCCAAAACCCCCTAAAAACAACACCACCAAAAACATACAAAAACACAGCCAACAACACTGTCCACCCAGTGCAACATAGTCCAAAATGTCCACCGTCCAGAGATCAAACGCCAGCCAGGATGACTGTCGGAACTGCCGGTCTGCATGGGCTAGCAGTTAGCTTAGCCTGCCCTGCTTCTGCTTCCTGCCAGACCGCCCTGGGTGTTTCCTCCTCGGGCGCGGCTCCAGGCAGGGCCGTGGTCCCTGGGCCCACCGGATGCAGCAGGTCATCTTCCCCCTGCCAACCAATGCCAGCTCTCCCAGCCAGACATCCCCGGCACACCTCCCCACACTTCACAGGTAACACCAAAAACACAGTAAATGCTGGCGAGACCGCCGCTAGACCACCCTTGGTGTTATTAGAACTGCCGGTCTGCATGGGCTAGCAGTTAGCTTAGCCTGCCCCGCTTCCACTCCTGTCAGACTGCCCTCAGTGTTTCCTCTTGGGGCACGGCTCCAAGCAGGGCGGTGTTCCCTGGGCCCACAGGATGCTGCAGACCAGGCTCCCCCAGCCGATCCAGCGCCAGCTCTCCCAGCCATCAGATGAAGACACAGACATGGACAACGGCACTGCATGGACGCTACTGGGTGAGGCCACCGCAAACGTAAGTTCGCACCACCATATTCCCACACCGGAAGCGGGTGGTAAGTAAATAAATAGTTTCCAACCAAACCTGTGAGATCCCTTATAAGATGCCAGACTCCTCCAGAGACTTCTCTCACATCTTCCTTACTTACTCCTTCTAGTATGTTTACACTCCTCTCTTTCTCTTCCATCCTATCTTTTAAACCTCATTTCCTCCTTTCTTCTGTCTTCCTTCATCTTCCCAGTAGTTGCTTTCCTTCAGTTCTCCCTTTTCTCCTCAATCTTGCACACTCTGTCTCCCACCTTATCATGAATATTTCTCCGTCTCCCCTTCTTGTCCCCCACACTCTTTCTCTTTATTTAATCCTCTTTGTGGTGTATTTTACCTGTTCTTTCCAAATCTAACTCCTCCCAATTTCCTCTCTACCTGGCTCCTTTCTCCTCCTCCTTTCTTCCTTTGAACTATTTCTGCTCTCTGCATCTCCTTTTGCCCCTCTCTCTTTCCTGTTTTAAGCGGGAAAAATTAATGAATAAAATTTGAATGAAAATTAATCTCTTTGAAGTTTTGTTATTTCACCCAGGATGCCGGCACCAGCAAAATGCTTGAAAAAAATCAATTCTTTTTTTAAGGCTTTATTTGTCTCCAAGATGTTATTTTTGGACAGTAGGTTCAATATCTATAGGAAAGATGAGCAAATGACTTCCAAAATTACTGTTTTTCAGCTTTGCAGAGACAGGAGGTTTAAGGGCAACTATGAGTTGCAGAAATGTTCAAGATGCCAGATTCTCAATATCAAGAGGCTTTTCTTTGGCTAAGCTCCTCTAATCACCGAGTTTAAATGGTGGAACAGTGATTTTGGCCTCGCTCCTTGGTTTAACATATCAGTCCACCATCTTGGATGAATTTGTTCAAGAAAACTGTTCACATTGCTCTGCTGAATCACACTATCAATTAAGGGTACATACAATGCTGCCTTGAAATTTGGTCAAAATAAGATAAGTAATAGGCAGCATATTCAGGGTATCTAATAAATGAGACAGCATTTGTTATAATGCATAACTAATGAGTGACCTGTGTGTTACAGAATGTAATGCAGGATTTATTTCAATACACATAATTGACTAGCCAATAAGATCCATCAGCTTTACTGAGGTGAGAAGACAATAAACAACATGTTTAATTCATTTCTGCAGGTGGCAAAATATTGAATGAATTTCAGATTCTCTGCTGCAGTAGTGAGAAATTAGATAGAATCTGGCAATGTGAATCCAGCCTCAACTATTTAAAAAAAATGTTCATACATTTTTCTAAGCTTTGAACAAGGTAGAAGATGGGCGAAGTTGACTGAATATATTTGAGAAGAAAGTTGAACCCACCCACAACTCAAATACATGAGTTCAAATCTAGGCATCAATAGGCAGCTCTAGTCCATCTGGCAACTGGAAGATGCCATGACACTATGCTATGTGCCATGCTATGCTATGTGCCATGGGATGCTATGCTATGCGCCATGCTATGCTATGTGCCATGTGATGCTATGCTATGTGCCATGCTATGCTATGTGCCACGTGATGCTATGCTCTATGCCATGATACCCAACAATACAGCTTAATCATAGGTGATATCTTAAGTGCTTTAAAATAGTGGTTTTAGATAAATTGGCTGATTCATCATCATATAAGTCATATTTATGGGGCCAGAATCTTCAAAATTGATAGCTTTAAAATGTATCACACTAGAATACATGGCAATTACTCAGGTCAAACACAAAGATTAGCATTGAAAAATTGACCTTGGTGCAGTAAGATCCCAAATCATCCAATATCTTAACCTTTCCAGACACAGAATGCATGCACAGAACGTGTTCCTATAATGATCCCCCTCAGTTCCAAGATGAAAATATGGAGTACGTAGCAGTTCGATAAATCAAACCCTTTACAACACAGCTGATACATAGCTTAACCTCATAGAGATCAGCCATACAACAATGGAATATTGATGAGGTCAAATGGATTAGAAAAAAAAAAGAGAGAGATGGAAGGTGGAAGACTGAGAGGGGACAGAGAGACAGGGAGTGCAGGAGAAGATGGGGGGTGGGGTGGGGGGCTTTTGATGGGAACCATAACTCTTAACAGCCAATAGTATTGATTGATCTAACAAAGTTCACCGTTTGAAAAATAGAAAAGTGAGACTCAATACAGGATAACTGGATTGTTTGAGTGTGTATGTGTGTATACCGCGGAGGGAATCCTGAATTAGAACAGCAATTGGTGCAGAGTGAAAGACAAGAGAAGGAGAAAAAAACAGCTAGAGAGAGAAAACAGACTGTATTTATATAGCGCTTTTTTCCAAAGTGCCTCACAATTAACGCTATGTTTTACGTAAACTGGCGATGATAATGACTGCCACCAATTATACAGGGTGAAATGCTATGTTTTGTAATTAGCAAGTCATAAAGCTTAGCAACTATTTAAACAGGGTTGTAAATCTCTTTGGTCCTGCATGTGTTTGGTTTCATCGTGTCTTATGCCATGTTTAATTTGTTTTATGGTTTATTGGAGAGTTCTGGTCCCGGCCTTCGAATAGCTATATGTAAGGAGGGTGGGGCTTTCCGATGTCAGTTGTTGGTCTTTAAGAAAACGATGTATTTCTTCTCATCTAGCAACCAGGGGTTGATTTTCTTGAGTCTAGTATTTCTTCAATTTAAATCGGTCTTTTGATGAAAGGTTCGTATACCATGGTGGTTTCATTGGAAGTAGAAATTTCCCCGATTGTTATATCGTTTGTCCATTTTGGATTGTTTATTAGTCCGGAACCTGCCATCCACCCTTTAACTATATATATATATATATATATATATATATATATATATATATATATATATATATATATATATAGCGTTTTTTTCCGAAACCGTCAATGGTGTTGTGAGTGCTCAACTAATGAGGAGCGGAATATCAACACGGATACAGGCAAAAAGTTTTAATACTGTAACGTGCATGGATAAGAAGACATGCTGGACGCTGGCTCGCGGGTCTGACCCTTTAGTCGAGCGGTTAGCGATGTCTCCTGCGGTGCGGGTGATACAGGTTCGCTTCCCGGCCGCAGCAGCTCCTGTGGTTGCGTTGTCCCCCGAATTCGCTCCTCCACCAGGTGGAAATTAGACAATTTGCAAGACAACCCCTATAAAAGGAATGGATTTGCAGGTGGTGGCCACAGACCATTTGCCTGTCCTCATCTTTTCTGGCCGATCTTTGGTTAGTTTTTCATTTTGCTAGTGCCCTCACCACTAGAGGTGGCATGAGGCGGTATCTGCAACCTACAGAAGTTGCTCAGGTAGTGCAGCTCATCCAGGATGGCACATCAATGCGTGCTGTGGCAAGAAGATTTGATGTGTCTCCCAGCACAGTGTCCAGAGCATGGAGGAGATACCAGGAGACAGGCCAGTACACCAGGAGACGTGGAGGGCCCGCAGGAGGACAACAACCCCGCAGCAGGACCGCTATCTGGTCCTTTGTGCAAGGAGGAACAGGAGGAGCACTGCCGGAGCCCTACAAAACGACCTTCAACAGGCCACTAATGTGCAGGTTTCTGCTCAAACAGTGAGAAACAGAATGCATGAGGATGGTATGAGGGCCCGACGTCCACAATTGGGGCCTGTGCTCACAGCCCAACACCGTGCAGCCCGATTGACCTTTGCCAGAGAACATCTTGGTTGGCAGATTCGCCATTGGCGCCCTGTGCTCTTCACAGATGAGAGCAGGTTCACACTGAACACATGTGACAGACGTGAGAGAGTCTGGAGACGCTGTGGAGAACGTTCTGCTGCCTGCAACATCCTCCAGCATGACCGGTTTGGCGGTGGGTCAGTGATGGTCTGGGGAGGCATATCCTTGGAGGGCCGCACAGACCTCTACGTGCTAGCCAGAGGTACCATGACTGCCATTAGGTACCGGGATGAGATCCTCAGACCCATTGTCAGACCATATGCTGGTGCAGTGGGCCCTGGGTTCCTGCCCATGCATGACAATGCTCGTCCTCATGTGGCCAGAGTGTGTCAGCAGTTCCTGTATGTCGAGGGCATTGATGCTATGGACTAGCCTGCACGTTCCCCAGACCTGAATCCAATCAAGCACCTCTGGGACATCATGTCTCGTACCATCCGCCAACGCGATGTCGCACCACAGACTGTCCAGGAGTTGACCGATGCCCTGATCCAGGTCTGGGAGGAGATCCCTCAGGAGACCATCCGTCGTCTCATCAGGAGCATGCCCAGACGTTGTAGGAAGTGCATACAGGCACGTGGAGGCCACACACACTACTGAGCCTCATTTTGAATCGTCTTGAAGAATTTTCACAGGAGTTGAATCAGCCTATGTTCTCATTTTCCACTTTGATTTTGAGTATGATTCTGAATCCAGACCTTAATGGGCTAATGATTTTGATTTCCATTGATCATTCTTAGGTTATTTTGCTCTAAACACATTCCTCTGTCTAATAAATAAAGATTTTCCGCTGAAATATTTCATTCATCGAGGTCTATATTGTGTTTTTAGGTGTTCCCTTTATTTTTTGAGCAGTGTATATATATATATATATATATATATATATATACACACATACACACACACACACACACACACACACACACACACACACACACACACACACACACACAAAAACCACACACACAGTTCCGCTCATTCGTCGAGCACTCAACACCATTGACGGTTTCGAGGAAAAAAAGGCTATATATATATATATATATATATATATATATATATATATATATATATATATATATATATGAACCAATAACTTTATACTTTAAACAACAGGGCTGCTTACTGATTTAAAAAAAAAACTAATCAAACAATTCCCGTGATTAATAACAATTCTTCTTCTTTTGACTTGTTCCCTGTTTTTCGGGGGTTACCACAGCGGATTTTATATTTTCCATCGGTACCCTGTGAGGGCACAGCACCAATGGCGGCTGTTGTTAATGCGGGCCTCGACCGAGCCGGTATGGTCTTGTCAATTCACATACTGATATGACAAAATGTTATGTTGCATGTCCTTCCTGATACAACCACTAACCCTATGGATGGTAAGGCACAGGTAAAGCGCTGGACGCCATCCCAGTATTCACGGACTTGCGCCCATGCCTGTCCCCACTGTGATTAATCACAATTAATGACTTTTTTCTTCTTCTTAAGACTGAGGCTTGTAATAATGGATGTTTACATGTAAAATCACTGAATTAATGTAGAACGTAGAATCAACACTACTGTAGTACTTTTGGCTGCTCCTGTTAGGGGTCGCCACAGCGGATCATCCTTTTCCATCTCTTCCTGTCCTCTGCATCTTCCTCTGTCACACCAGCCACCTGCATGTCCTCCCTCACTACATCCATAAACCTCCTCTTTGGCCTTCCACTTTTCCTCTTCCCTGGCAGTTCCATATTCAGCATCCTTCTCCCAATATACCCAGCATCTCTCCTCCACACATGTCCAAGCCATCTCAATCTTGCCTCTCTTGCTTTGTCTCCAAATTGTCCAACCTGAGCAGTCTCTCTAATATACTTGTTCCTAATCCTGTCCTTCTTCATCACTCACAATGAAAATCTTAGCATCTTCTGCTCTGCCACCTCCAGCTCCGCCTCCTGTCCTTCGTCAGTGCCACCATGTCCAAATTATACAAAATAGTTAGTCCCACTACCATCTTGTAAACCTTCCCTTTAACTCTCACTGGTGTCATTCTGTTGCAAATCACTCCTGACACTTTTCTCCACCCACTCCACCCTGCCTGCACTCTCTTGCGCAATCTCCATTACTTTGAACAGTAGAACCCAAATATTTAAACTCATCTACCTACACCACCTCTACTCCTTGAATCCTCACCATTCTGCTGTCCAGCATAACAACACAATCTTCAGAGATATACTTACACTCACTGGCCACTTTATTAGGTACACCTTGCTAGTACCGGGTTGGACCCCCTTTTGCCTTCAGAACTGCCTTAATCCTTCGTGGCATAGATTCAACAAGGTACTGGAAACATTCCTCAGAGAGTTTGGTCCATATTGACATGATAGCATCACGCAGTTGCTGCAGATTTGTCGGCTGCACATCCATGATGCGAATCTCCCGGTCCACCACATCCCAAAGGTGCTCTATTGGATTGAGATCTGGTGACTGTGGAGGCCATTTGAGTACAGTGAACTCATTGTCATGTTCAAGAAACCAGTCTGAGATGATTCGAGCTTTATGACATGGCGCGTTATCCTGCTGGAAGTAGTCATCAGAAGATGGGAACACTGTGGTCATAAAGGGATGGACATGGTCAGCAACAATACTCAGGTAGGCTGTGGCGTTGACACGATGCTCAATTGGTACTAAGGGGCCCAAAGTGTGCCAAGAAAATATCCCCCACACCATTACACCACCACCACCAGCCTGAACCGTTGATACAAGGCAGGATGGATCCATGCTTTCATGTTGTTGACGCCAAATTCTGACCCTACCATCCGAATGTCGCAGCAGAAATTGAGACTCATCAGACCAGGCAACGTTTTTCCAATCTTCTATTGTCCAATTTTGGTGAGCCTGTGCGAATTGTAGCCTCAGTTTCCTGTTCTTAGCTGACAGGAGTGGCACCCGGTGTGGTCTTCTGCTGCTGTAGCCCATCTGCCTCAAGGTTCGACGTGTTGTGCGTTCAGAGATGCTCTTCTGCATACCTCGGTTGTAATGAGTGGTTATTTGAGTTACTGTTGCCTTTCTGTCAGCTCGAACCAGTCTGGCCATTCTACTCTGACCTCTGGCATCAACAAGGCATTTTCGCCCACAGAACTGCCGCTCACTGGATATTTTCTCTTTTTCGGACCATTCTCTGTAAACCCTAGAGATGGTTGTGCATGAAAATCCCAGTAGATCAGCAGTTTCTGAAATACTCAGACCAGCCCATCTGGCACCAACAACCATGCCACGTTCAAAGTCACTTAAATCCCCTTTCTTCCCCATTCTGATGCTCGGTTTGAACTGCAGCAGATCGTGTTGACCATGTCTACATGCCTAATTGCATTGAGTTGCTGCCATGTGATTGGCTGATTAGAAATTTGCGTTAACGAGCAGTTGGACAGGTGTGCCTAATAAAATGGCCGGTGAGTGTATATCCTCAGCAATAATATAATTTATAATATGATATATTATAACAACAATATAATTATTAATATTAACTAATTAATTAACATCAATTTACTTATATTATACAATTATATTCCTGCAACGCTGAGAGCACGATAAGCAGTTCGAATAATAGATGGATGGCTGGATAATATGATATATTTATCTATTCTTACACACACACACACACATATACGTATATATATATATATATATATATATATATATAGCATGTATACTTACATCTTTCATACTTATATCATATACTTGTACATACTTATACCTAATTTGTCTCAGGATTACACATACTCCAGTACAACTTGTCAAAATAGTCGTTTTAAAAGTATAGCATGCTCCTTTTGCCATAGCTTGCTCCTAAAAACTACTGTTCCTGAATGCAGGAAGTTTAAGGCCATAGGCTGAGGGAGAGGCTATCTGTGCCTCTGTCTGCAAGTGTGGCGCAAAGGCCAAATGTTTTCATAGATTAGCACATGCGTATTTGGTTCTCACACTGTGTTGAATGATCAACGATGAGGCAAAGACTGACCCTGCCGCAGCTCTTCCATGTCACGTGACATCCACTCCTTCTTGCTCCACGCCCTTCCCCTAGCACCTAGCGTAGACAGCTTAATGGCGGTGGTCAGCATGGTTATTTCTTAATAAAAAAGATTTTCAACACTGTTGTATGAAAAAAAAGAAAGAAAATAAAGCTGTGGTTGCAGGAATCTACTAATCGGCAGGGACAAAAGGTTACACCATTTTTTCAAACAAAGTGATACCAAAAGAAGGACGGCTACGTGGCTGCTGCCAGCAAGCAAGACAACTTGTTAGTCTGTCTTTTGCTTTGAAACTAAGGAATACACATAACAAGGAGGACTTATACAACAAAGTCATTAACATCTTTGACCAGTCCCATCTAGCAGTCGAAACCCCAAAGTTTTTCACTGCTAGGTGTATAGAATCAATAACATAATACAACGCTCTGTCATCTGCGTACAGATGGACATGACAGTTTGACAAAGATGAAACAACATTGTTGATATAAAAAGTAAGAAGAACTGGACCCAACATTGAACCCTGTGAAACACCTTATGTTATCGGTAAAAACTCAGAATAGCTACCCAATTTAACATATTATTGTCTCTCAGCTAAATAGTTCCTGAATCAATTACATGCATTAATATCAAATCCAATATTATGAAGCCTCAGCAGAAGAAGACCATGGTTTACAGTATTAAATGGTTTTGGTAATCAACAAAAAGTGCCACAAATTGCTTTTTATTATCTAAAGCTGATACAATATAATTTATAATCCTAGTAACAACAGTTAGAGTACTGTGCCCCTCTCTAAAACCAGAGTGGGCTCAAGATGGAAGCTCTGGACAGAAATACCTTCAGTTGATCATTTATGAGATATTCAAGGACATTTGCCAGGTAAGGCAGTTATGGATGCTGCTCTTGTCACCTCCCTTCTGTAGGGGTATAATGTGAACCAAACTCCAAACTCTGTGAACAATGCCAGAGGAAATAGAAAGATTGAAAATATGAGTTACTTGCTTTGAGATAATTTGTGCCGAGAGCTTAAGAAACAAATGATCCAAATTGTCCTCTCCAGTACACTTCCTGGATCAATGGCTATAACAGCATCATTGACTACACTTGAAGAGAGAATATCTAGAATAAACAAAGGGCTGCAAGAAACAGAGAATACATTTTCATCAATTCAGAACCAGAATCAGAATACTTTAATCATCCCCAAGGGGAAATTGGGTAATTGGAGAGAGATCTAATCCCCCATCTTCAAAAAGTTGACCAGCTGCTGCAAATGTTTATTAAAAGCTAAACTAACCTCTGTATGGCCAGAAAATAAACAGTCATTGACCTTTACCTGAGTAGGAACTGCGGAAATGTTGTTATTTTTATTAGAACTTACAGCCTTCAAAAATGTGCAGGATTTGAATAAGATCTACAGACTATATCCAGAAAATACACAAATTTGGCTTTCTTCACTATGGATTTACATCTGTTTCTGAGTTGTCTAAAAGCAGTCCAGTGGGAATTATCTCCAGTATTTAGCAAGTGACCAAGCGTTGTTTCTTTCTATTAACAGGACTTATAGTTCATGGGCAAACCAAGGGTTTGATCAATTTTTATCTTCGTGGTTTTTAAAGGGTGCATGCTTGTTTATGACTGAGTGTAACGTCTTGGTGAAATAGACCAAAGACAATTCAGCATCTGGGATTTCAGATGTAAGATGAATATCACTATGATAGAGATCATTTGAAAAGGTGCTTAACATTAATTTGTAATTGTGATCTCTTCAAATGAGTGCTCCTGATACAGGCCACCAGGCAGTGATCACTAATTCCAAGATCAACTACCCCAGCAGAAAAAACATCTTATCACTCCTATTGGATTGGACTAAATCAATTAGTGTTGAGTTTAGGGTTTTTTAGATTAGGTCTAGTAGGCTCAGTGATTAATTGTGACTGATTAATACTGCAACAGACCCCTTTAAAGTAATCCGAGGTATCAGAAAGCTAATCAATTTTAAAATCAACCATGACAATTACCTCTCTATAAACAGACTTAAAGAGTATATCCACTATATCATTTATGGAGCTAGTGACAGCTGTGTATATCAGTCAATCAAGATGCATTTTATATAGCGTTCTTCTAGCTGCAACAGCCACTCAACTACAACAAAAGAAACATTAGATGAGAAAACTACTTAAAGCGTGATGAATTCAAAACAATTCACCACAGAAACAGCATAGAAAGGGAGGCTGAATAAGGTGCAATCATTTATTGCCACATTAAGACTCACTAAGAACTAAGACACCTGTGTCTGCCTGCTAATATCGTGACATAACCTAATTTCTGATGCTAGAGCAAACTTCTGATGTTTAAATGTAGAAATCCCAAACCATCCCTGGATTTGAGGATGTAGACTAAACAACGCAGGGTTCACAGCAGCAGGAGGATCTGGGGCAACATCGATAACATTATCAAAATTAATGTCCCTGCCATTATGGAACATAATATTCCTTGAGTTCCACCAGAACGGGCGTCTAAAAGCATCACACACAGTAATTACAGTTTTGAGTTTGTAGTTGACAAGAATTAGAGTTTGTGGTTGATAAGAAAGTCCTGGCCAAGAGGGGCGTCTGGTTAAATAGGAAGTGAAACGCAACTGTCATGTTACAGCTGGACCTAGTGGCATTTACATGGCAGAAGGAGTAAACAAGTGCAGAGCTATTTGTTTACCTATTGTAAAAAATGTAAGGAATAGGGGGATTTATAGGGTTGTTAAAGAGTCATGGCTCCACATGAGCAATGGAAGAGAAGCATGAAGAACCAATTAGACTGGTGCTAGGACCCCCCGGGATGTCATCAGTAGTGGGATCAGAACAAGTGGACGTCAGGGAGATGATCTGGCTGTTTGAGAGAGGGATGGCTAGGTGGGCAACAGAGTACAAAATATCTGAAGATAGTAACTTTGCCCCCAGCCAATTAGGACATCAGCCATCGTTTCTAAATAACTGTCAGAAGAGATTGAAATTGCCGATGTAAGAGAGACTTTGGGCAGCGCAGACTGATGAGAGCCAGGTGTGCAGAGACAGTAGCCGGCTGAAACGCAAAACACTGTGGCCACAGGAGGGGGAGGGGCTGGACATGTAAATGTGCCTCGCGGATCTCAGTAGTGAGCAGAACAAGTGCACAAAAGCACTTCTCAGTAGTTCACACTGCTCTTGTGTCGCAAATTAATGGACAACTTGAGGGGGACACTTAGTAGAGATGTTTAGTAGGACGCGCTCGCAACTCGCGTCAGGTGCACCATGGTTCTGGACGGTTTCGTGCTTGTTTCCGTTATCCTGGTGCGCTGTCACCAGACCCTCACTGTGTGTGGTTATTGGTGCGCTTTTGCACATATTGTAAGAGTGAATAAGCTTTCTCTATTGGTGCACTGACACCAAGCTGTCCACCCCGCGTTCCAACACAAAGGCTTTTATTGTGTTGTATAAGACTACAAAGTGTGAACACATTGCAAGCTAGAAGTATTCATTAGGTTTGATTGTGCATTAGCTCCATGTCTGACTGACTCCACAGTAGGCATATTTGTTGATTTATAGCCTAACTAATGTAGATTCTATTTTATCTATCCATGCATCATATGAACTTGGGCTGCTGCATTAATAGAATGTAGACATATGCCACATTGATAGGTCACTGCCTACCTAGGCAACTGTGCATCATAGAACCCCATATGTACCCCAATGGCACAGCATAGTAGAATATCTAATATTCTCCATGACAGGATGAGGGCTGGGGACAAATACAGCCTACCGCTGGGAAAAAAAATGAGACAAAGGTTATGCAGTCCATTGAAAAGCAGAGTAGAGGGAATATACAGCTTTCTCGGCGCCGACAAGGAGGGAGAGCGCACAACCGAATCCCCCAATATCGATCACTTTAATAGAAAAGCGGGAGACATCCTTCAGATAAAAAATAAATGAAAGAACAGGGGGAAGACCAAGAAGCCGCAGTGAAAATGTCTCCCACTGTCATTCGTCAGTTCAAAGCCGTGGAAGATGAAATTCCTCTGCTGGAGTTTGCTCTGATGCCCTCTGGGGATCCACTCCAGAGGAGAGATATGCCTGGCAAACAGCCTCCACTTGGTGGCTCTTGTCTGCCCTTCATTTTATAGTGTAGTTGGGCCTGGTGGTCTTGCCCTCTTCAACCCTGAACCCTTTTGTCGCAAAACGGATAATGATGGTTGTCATTATCAGTAGCCATCTGTTTGCACCTCCCTTTGCTGCTCCATGATTCTGGCTGCATCCTCATCAGACTAGCACCACTCTCTCCTGGCTTGCTGGAGGCCACTTGATCTAATGCTGCTGAACTACATTGCCAGGAGCCAGAGAGCTTAGCACTCAGAGGTTCTGGGCTCTGTGGGGTGTCTCCGGGCCGGGCTGCTCCTGTGTCTCACCAGGATCCTTAATCATCTCTCTCATATTAAGTGAATAGGATGCAGACAGCAAGAGTAGCTAAATTAAACAAGTTTTAACTGTTGCTGTCAAACAGGTTTCGATCTATAGATGGTCCAATAAACAGTCTTGAAAAACCCCTTGAAAGTCAGAATAACAGCCGCTCTCTGTTTGCATTTTCTTAACATTTTTTTGTTACACTACCCCTCCTCAGTTACCCCCCCCCCATGTTAAAGTCAACTTTTATAAAGAAAACATATCAGGGTGAGTTTAAATGCATTTAAAATTTGAATACAGGTTATGGACAAAAAGGGTGCCTCAATTCAAACATTAAGATTTGCATCTTTGATGCGCTGTCCAGTCAGCTCCCATGATCCCCGGGGTGGTTGTATTCTGAACTACTCTCAGTAGAAGTAACGTCAGTTACTCCATGTGAATTTTCTGGACTTTGTCATAGTTATAAGCCCGTCTTCAGTTACCACGGTAAAGCGAAGTCAATTTTCGCAAGGTAATTATTTTCATATGATCGGATTTCTTAATGTGTTTGTGTTCCAGATAGCTACTAAAATCACCAGATCATAAATTATTTTTAGGTAATGTTAACATTAATAATGCAGGTTCAGATGCGTTTTGGAGACAGGATAAATTGATAGTATTTTTTTTTCTTTGTAGTGAAATTGTCTGTGTTTAGTGGCTCATTGCAAAAGTGCTTTGGAAAAACGTTGTGCCCAATTCCAGGCATGCCTGAACATATCTTGAGCTAAAGTGTCATGGTAACATTAGCTACACTGTTAATTTTATGTTGAATATATATGTATGTGTGTGTGCGTGTGTGTGTATGAACATTGTTTAAGATGTATCCCTGTTGCATTTCTGGAGAATCCCTTCAGTCTCTAAAGGTGCATGTTGTACTTTACTAACTGCGTCACAATGAACCCCGTCATGATTTCAAATGCGATGGGATTGGCTGTAAGCAGGTGTTTCCAGATATACAGCATTAAAGTCTCACTTCTATCGCCACCATAATGACATATTGTGGTTGCTCAGGATATGGCTTTTGTGACATTAAAATGCAATGTCACTCGGTGAAACTCAGTGTGATGGAGGTAAAGAGTTGGTTCCTAGGGTGTTCGGGTAGTGTAGTGGTCTTTTCCGTTGCCGACCAACGGGGAACGCTGACTCGAATCCCTGTGTTACCTCCGGCTTGGTTGGGCGTCCCTACAGACACAATTGGCCGTGTCTGCGGGTGGGAAGCCAGATGTGGGTATGTGTCCTGGTCGCTGCACTAGCGCCTCATCTGGTTGGTCGGGGTGCTTGTTCGGGGGGGAGGGGGAACTGGGGGAAATAGTGTGATCCTCCCATGTGCTACGTCCCCCTGGCGAAGCTCCTCACTGTCAGGTGAAAAGAAGCAGCTGGCAACTACACATGTATCGGAGGTGGCATGTGATAGTCTGCAGCCCTCTCCAGCTCGACCAGCGACCGGGATGGCTCGGAAAATAGGGTAATTGACCAAGTGCAACTGGGGAGAAAAGAGGGGGGGGGTCGGTTCCTCATCTAAAGATCTAAAGGAGCGCATAGTAGAGGGATGTCCTGTGAACTGCCCAGTGAGAGGATACAAAACTCTGTTCACTGTACAATCTTAATGTATGACCCACATATCCAGAAGACAGACATTGTTCCTTAAATTTGATATTTGGCTCATTCAAAGATACAAATTCTGAATGTCCTTCTACAAGTGAGCATAGTGTCACTAACATACAGGAAACTGCCAGTTTGTCAGATGTCAAAGACAACGTTGGGGATGTGTCTCATTTCAGTGACTTGTATCTCAGAAATGTGTGTATGTTTTACATAAAATCACAGGCACAACATATTATTGCAGCATCTGCTATTGAGAACATTGTTAAAGAGACTCAGAATATACACAGGTTGAGATGGACATGCACTTTGAATAGATTAAATTAGCTTCTAAAAGATTTGTCAGTATCGGAGGAAGACATTGTAAAAATCGGTGATACAGTGAAGTAATCTGACGTGTTCTCAGCTTGCCACACAGGGTCTATAAGAACAGCATACTCTAGAGCCCAGTGTTTTATTATTATTATTATTATTAATATGTCGAGCCCAAATGGTGTTTTTAGGCAGCAACGAGAACAGAAATATTTGCATATAATGTTCCTGCTCTACACACTTGGAAAAGTATGCTAGTCAGATTTTTGGCAGTAGATCCTGGTGGTGTTTCCACACCAGACGTTTTCTGTAATGGGAGCGTGTCTATATTCCCTCAACCCTATGTTCCTCAGCCCAAAATTCCTTCACTCTCACCCTTACCCTAATTTAACTATATCAATTCATGAGGGAACATGGCGGCACAGTGGTGCAGTGGTTAGCACTGTCGCCTCACAGTAAGAAGGTCCTGGGTTCAAACCCCAGGGTTGTCTAACCTTGGGGGTCATCCCAGGTCTTCGTCTGTGTGGCGTTTGCATGGTCTCCCCGTGTCTGCGGTGTTTTTTTTCTGGGTGCTCTGGTTTCCCCCACCATCAAAAAGACATGCATGTTAGGGTTAATACTCCTGTCTGTGTCCCTGACCGAGGCATGGCAAGATGAACTGGAGTTGGTCCCCAGGCGCTGCATGGTGGCTGCCCACTGCTCCTAGCTACACAGCTAGGATGGAGAACATAATTTCCCTATGGGGATCAATAGAGTATATATATATATATATATATATATATATATAAAAATTAATAAAAAAAAACCATAGGGAGGAGGGAACATAGGTCTGACGCCCTCTGTGATAGCTGTGATGGTAAAGTGTGTAAATCCAAAACCCTTTTTTTTGGGAAAACCCAAGTTAACAAGATCACTTGGCACTACAACAGGAAGCATTTGAGGTGGTGAAGTCTTTCGGTTCTGCAAAAAAGAAGTACAAAATTTTGGCTGTGTACTTCTCACTACTAAATTTGGTAGAAGGAAGTTACTATCATAGCTGGAGATTGAGAGACTCCAACTGCATGGGCATGTGACTCAATAGCATGGAGAACAGCATGGAAATGAAGGGCTGCCCCTGCGGCCGGAGCAAAGAGTTAAAAAACAAAAACAAAAAAAACAACTGACATAACCCTACCAGCCATGACAGCTGAATCCAGAGAGCTAAAAATGAAAAATCTCAGTCAGACTAAACACAGTCGACTGCACCTGACTCTCATTGCTCACTGATACCACCAGAAGAGATACTAGCAGAAGTTAACACAGCTCTGCTCACTATCTCTACTACCAACATTACAGAAACCAATGAGCTTGTGTATGCCACTGCAAAAGTAATCTTTAAGATGCTTGGGTACACGATTTAGAGCACAAGCCACAGAGAATACCCACCAGGGAAGAGAAGGCTGGGGGCTAAGATCAAGGCACACAACTTTGGCTGCTAGGCTGAAGAGATACTCCAGAGAAGGAGAGGACAAGATAATAAATGGCCCTTTCTCCAAAGAACCATCCAGAGTGGATTCTCAGATGCAGGTGAACAATGGCACAAGAACAGACCCACCCAGAGCTTAGACTGAGTGATAATGGAAGAACATATAGGAGGAGGTGTCACACAATACCAATACCCAGTGGCTAGTGGACCTAAGAGCAGACCACATCAACCTCCTAGAACAAGATCCAGTCATCATCACAACAGCAGACACCCAACAGCGAGCCTCAAGCATGAAGAGCAGGGCAGCAGGGACCAGACATGAGCCACATCTACTGGCTGAAGAAGCTAACAGCACTCCATGAATGGTTGGTAGCACAAATGAACCACCTGCTAATATCACGGTCTCACCCAGACTAGATAACACAGGGCAGGCCAATATTGATCATGAAGGATCCCCACAATGTTACAACACCTTCAAACTACTGGACATTAACCTGTCTCTCCACAATATGGAAGCTCCTCTCAGGGATCATAGCAGCTAAGTTGAATAGACATGAGTCAGTAAATGAGTGAAACTCAGAAGGGCATTGGAAACAACACCAGGGGATCAAAGCACCAGCTACTGGTTGATAGAGCAGTCACCTAGGACTTTAAGACCAGACAGACCACCCTGAGCACTGCCTAGATTAACTACAAGAACACCTACAACTCAATGCCCTACACATGGATACTGGAGTGCCTGGCACTACACTAGGCCAACAGGACACTTATAACCTTCATAACCTTCATCAAGAACTCAATATGGCTGTGGAAAACAAACCTAGAGACCAACTCCAAGGCCTAGAAGGCCATCAAGTGCAGCATATACTAAGATGATGTGCTGTTCCTGCTTCTGTTCTGTATGGGTCTGAATCCCCTCAGTCAGATCATCACAAAGAGAGGATATAGATACAATTTCAGAAGTTAGGGTAACCATCAGTCACCTCCTCTCCATGGATGACATCAAGCTGTATGCCAAGAGTAAACAAGATACCGATTCACTGAGCCACCGCACCAGAATATGACATCGGGATGTCATTTGGACTTGAAAAGTGTTTCCAAATGGTAACTAAGAGAGAGGGAGGGTGATTAGGACTGAAGGTGTGGAGCTACAAGAAGGCAGGATTGCAGACATACAGGATAGTTACAGGTACCTAGGTACACAGGCCAGTGGGAGCCACGAAGAGAAAGAAGAGAAGTCAGCCACAACCAAATACCTCCAGAGAGTAAGGTAGGTCCTGAGAAGACATCTCAATGATAGGAATAAGATCCAATCCATCAACATGTACATCCTACCAGTCATCAAATACCCAACTGGAATAATAAGCTGGTTACATGAGGACATAGAGGCAACAGCTGTCAAGATATGAAAACTCCTCACAATGCCGGGAGGATTCCACCCAATGTACAGCACCCTGAGACTGTACAAACAGTGATAAGAGGGGGGCCGAGGATTGGTGAGTGTCTGAGTCACTATCCAGAATGAAAAAAGGAACATCCAAAAGTACATCAGGGATATCACCCCTACCCCAGAACAAACTGCTCAGTGAGCAGAGGACACGAAGAAAAGGAGACACCATGTAAGACCAAGCCCTTCAATGGGATGTACCATCTGCAGATAAAGGGAGTGGCTGACATCAAGAAACCCTACCAAGAAACCCTAGAAAAGGCTGGACTGAAGGACAGCGCAGATGTTCTGATCATGTCAACATAAGAACAAGAACTCAACACCAGATCCATAGAGGCAAGTTCTACCACAACAGACAGGATCCAAGGTGTAAGCTGTGCAAAGATATCCCCGAGACAGTCCAGCACATAGTAGCAATCTGTAAGGTGCAGGCTGGGACAGCCTACACTGAGAGGCATATCCAAGTGGCTGGGCTAGTTTGCAGGAACATGTGTAACCAATGCAGACTGGAAGGCCACAACTCCAGATGTGAAACACCACCAAAGGAGGTTGAGAACAGCAGAGTTAAGCTCCTGTGGGACTTCAAGTTCCAGATGGGCAACTGCAGTAGTGAAGGTGTAGGCCATCAGGAAGGAGGAGCATGAAAAGATAAACACCAAGGGCTGAAGGAAAAACTGGAATGGATGTGGAATGTGAAGCCCAAAGTGGTCCTGTGGTAATAGGAGCACTAGGGGCTGTGATCCCCAAACTGGGAGAGTGGCTCCAGCAGGTTCCAAGAGCAACACCTGAGGTCTCTGTCCAGAAGAGAGCAGTCCTAGAAACAGCTAAGATACTGCACATAATCCTCAAACTCCCAGGACTCAGGTAGAGGACCTGAGCTTGAGGAAGACAAAGGAGGATGAGAGGGGGATTTATATACTATATCTATCTATC